>NW_027228790.1:0-147500 GCF_019399895.1 Cardiocondyla obscurior | reverse complement strand
ATTCAACGATTTGGTATTTTTTGATATTCACTGCAATAGCCAAGTGACAATTGTTATTTAAAATTAAACAATTACAGATATAAATTGTTAATATTTCATAAAGTAAGGACATTCGAAGAACATTCCAAAGATATCTTAACCTTCAAAACGTCCTTCCAAGATTATGTAGCATAAATATTAAATTAACTCACGTACTTCTGATATCACTGATTGTGAGTCTGATGTCACTTTTAATATTAATTTAATATTATCACTTTAATATTGTCACTATAATAAACAATATCACAGATCGCGTAACGTTATCACTGCTCACACGCGTGTGATATTGTGCCTTATATCCTACAAAGGATGGATGTACACTAAAGGAAAAAAAACAAAACACGCGCGTGTCGACTACGTGGAATCGAATCTTGGCACGGACGAATGCAGAGACTCGTCCGTATGAATATGAAACCAGAGATACACTCTGTCTTACTCTTTTGCGACGTCGGTACCATGCTTCCATGAATTCGACGGCGCGAAAGAATAGGACAGACAGTGTGCCTGTCTTTTTTCTCTATCCGACGGCACTTGAAACGCTGTTTTTACACGAACCCTGCATTTGTCGTGTGAAAAGTTGCTATTTTGAATTAGGCTTTTTGCGCAGAAATTGACGAATTTTGTATCGATATACAGAATTGCCATTATTTGGCCTTTCGATTACTGTTTTTCGTTGTTCGAGTAGCCCTACCAAAATGAATAAGAAAGTAAGTTGTCGTGTCAAAAAATGTCGTGCGTTAAAAAATGCATGCATTCAAGATATACAACAAATTAAAAGTATGATTAAAAGTTCAAGTAAGTACACAATGCAAGTTATTACATCCAGCATATAATAGATGATTGTTATAAAAAATATATCTTTTAAATAACAAAAGTAACTTGAAATTTAAGAGTTTAATAGACATATTATTTGTACAGAGAATAAATCCTATGATGAAATACAGGAAAGATCTGATATCAGTAATGATCTTGTGTATGAGCATGTATCAAATGTAATATACAGGGTGTTTGATTCGAGGTGTCACGCTCGAAAAATTTAGATAGAGAATTAAATTTTAAGAAAAAAAGTCCTTTACAATTTTTTAAAATTCTTTACCGTTTTTGAGAAAAAAATTAAAATATGTTAGCGTAAGAGTAACAAGGAGGACACGCGGACTGAGCGCGACAGACGACGGCTAGTATTTTTAAGAATGTTAGTAAACCGAGCGGCGATAAGAGAGTCGCGGCGAGTCTTCGCGGCGAAGACAAACAAACGCGTTCGCACGATCGATATCATTCACACCGATACTTTAAGGTCGCATCTTATTTATTGTTCACAACGTTTTCAGTAATTGAACGTAAAATGAGAAGGAAATAATGCGCTATCATTTCCTCACCACCTTGCGGTAGATAGCATGGTGCGTTTTTTTTATAGTGGTATCCCCGGTAGGCCTATTCCACTTTTAGCGCTTAATGCAAAAGTTGTTCGAAGTGCCCTCCCCTCTGCTGTAAGCAGAGTTCGGCCCTTCGAACAACTTCGCGCGTCGCACGGTGCACCATTTCCGGCGAAATAGTCGCAAACGCCGCAACGATAGCTTCGCGTACGTCATTTACAGTTTTATTTCGTTGGGGTTCTACTAGATTTTTAATATGACCCCATAAAAGAAAATCTAGTACGGTCAAATCTGGTGACCGTGCCGGCCAGGACATTGGGCCACCACGACCCATCCATCTGTCGCCGAAATGCGCATCCAAAACTTCGCGCACTGCCAGGCAGGAATGAGCCGGTGCTCCGTCGTGCTGATAGATTATTTGCCTTCTTGTTTCCAGAGGCACGTCTTCTAATAGTCCCGGTAACACATTTTTTTAAAAATGCTGATAACTTTCTCCGGTTAATCGCGGAGGAAGGAAACGTGGACCGATCTGAATTGAATAAAAGAAAATATGCGTTACAAAATGTTTAATAAAATAATCTGTTATCTGTTTATACTTACCACTTGATTACCGACGACTCCCGCCCATACATTCACGGTCCATCGATACTGGAATGCTCCTTGTCGTACCATATGCGGATTTTCGTCCGACCAATACAAGTGGTTTCTCGAATTAAAAACACCGTTCGGTGTAAATGTAGACTCGTCGGTTCATAAAATAATATCGGGAAACGATGCGTTTCGCCGACATTTTGCAAGGAACTCTGTAAAATAAATGATTTTTTTAACAATTATTATTCTCTTTAAAATTAAAACAAATATAAATTATTAATAAAAATACCTTCGCAAAACCGGAGCCGTGATCCAAAATCCCTCGGTAAAAGCTGCTGTACTCGTTGATCGTGGTACGGGTGTAGCATATTTTCTCGAAGAGTATTGTGCACCGTGTATGTTGATAAATGAAGATGATGTGCCGCACGACGTACACTCATTCTCGGCTGATCAGAGAATAAGTCGAGCACTCGTTCTTCATCTTGCACTTGATGTCGCGCAGGTGCATTATTTCGATTATGCACAAGACATCCCGTCTCGCGTAATCTCTGCACTACGCGGAAAATTGTCCGGTTGCACGGATAGTGTGCTCGCCCAGGAAACCGTTCGATGTACAATTCGGCAGCACGAGTGGCGTTTTCACCGGCTAGCCCATAGGCTATTATCATATCCGTATATTCTTGTGGAGTATAACTTGCCATTTTAACAGATTGTCACACCACGAATACTAGATGACTAGTGACTGCTTTAGAAAATTTTGTTATCACAATTCTTGACAAAAACAATTGTACGTAGATTTTTTGATCGGTTTTTTATCTACGTGTAAATTTTTCCGATTTTTTATGGGGTCATATTAAAAATCTAGTAGAACCCCAACGAAATAAAACTGTAAATGACGTACGCGAAGCTATCGTTGCGGCGTTTGCGACTATTTCGCCGGAAATGGTGCACCGTGCGACGCGCGAAGTTGTTCGAAGGGCCGAACTCTGCTTACAGCAGAGGGGGAGGGCACTTCGAACAACTTTTTGCATTAAGCGCTAAAAGTGGAATAGGCCTACCGGGGATACCACTATAAAAAAAACGCACCATGCTATCTACCGCAAGGTGGTGAGGAAATGATAGCGCATTATTTCCTTCTCATTTTACGTTCAATTACTGAAAACGTTGTGAACAATAAATAAGATGCGACCTTAAAGTATCGGTGTGAATGATATCGATCGTGCGAACGCGTTTGTTTGTCTTCGCCGCGAAGACTCGCCGCGACTCTCTTATCGCCGCTCGGTTTACTAACATTCTTAAAAATACTAGCCGTCGTCTGTCGCGCTCAGTCCGCGTGTCCTCCTTGTTACTCTTACGCTAACATATTTTAATTTTTTTCTCAAAAACGGTAAAGAATTTTAAAAAATTGTAAAAGACTTTTTTTCTTAAAATTTAATTCTCTATCTAAAATTTTCGGGCGTGACACCTCGAATCAAACACTCTGTATAATTTTAATAGTAAATGTAATTTTTAATTTAAATAAAATTAAAAGGTAATGTAAAATTTGAAGGATTTTATAATTGTAAAATTATTTATACAGATAGCAGTACTCCTAATGTACAACAAGAAAGCACATTTAATTTAAGTAATTTTTGCAATAATGTTGAAACACAATTTTGTTACGTCTCCGACTCCGCGTTTTTTTTTTTCGACATATATTAAAATTTTAGTTAAGGGGAAGGTAGACCGTAGTCCATTGTAACACAAAAAAAAAAAACTTTAGAGCCTTTCAGAAGAAAATTCATAAAACATTAACATATTCCGGGACAAGTTGTTGCGTGAAAGCATAAAAAACATGCAACAAATTGTAAACGGGCGCCAACGAAAGTCAGACAAAGAATTTGTCTAGACATAATACAAAAAATCAAAACCTAAGGGGCTCATAAATATATCAACTTTGATAACCTGTCCGTCACAGGAAAAGAAAAAATAACTTTTTCTTAAAATTGTAATTGCGCATAGATCCTGAGCTTTAGAAAAACCAAGGGCGCGAGAGGCCCGTAATTACCGGAGTATGTGGTGCAGACAAAGGCAATAAAGTTAGGTAACCATACGTCATACGGAAGGTAGAAGTTTCCCCACCATCCCTCGATGGAAATGATAGTAAAATTCTGGAAGGCTCGGAAGGGATAACTCGTTGAAGCGGGGGTGCTTCGTAGGCATATTATTTTCTTAAAACTAATGGATTTCGGGAACTCCTCACCAAAATTTAGAAACTAAGGGCGAAAACTTAGAAGTTTAAGAAATAGAGAAGGGATGAGGTGCAAATGCCCAATAATTTTGAGATAGGAAAAGTGGAGGAACAAGCTCCGCAAATGAAAAATTAGAATTTCAGAAAAGTGAAAATTCGGGAATAGTCCTCCCTTTTTCCGAGCTTATAAAATCTTGTGTTTTGGCGGAGCACGCTTTTTTGCATCTCAGCTACAGCCGCTATAGTTTATTTGAAATCGACGTGAGTGTCAGATAGTGCAAGACGAACCATCAAGTACAGAAGAAGCAGTTAGAAGATCGCCTAAAAAGTAAGTCTCAACGTTTCAATATGTATTCCCGCGAAAATCGATTCCACTAAATGTACTATCCAAACCAATTGTTTTCTAATTGTAATCAAAGAGAGATGGAAATGTCCGAGTCGAGGTTCCGAGGTTTTGATTCTGTCCGTTTGTTCCTGTGATCTGTTAAATGTGTGAGAATGCCTGCTTCCGAATATCGGCCAGGATACGCTGTCGAATAACCAGTAATTTTCGGTGGTTTACGCCGCGAAATACTGTTGGAAGTTTGGCGACTGTCCACGGCTAAAGAATCGGCAAGCGATTCTCGCCAAAGATAGATTACGTAGATTCATTCATGGACGAGTCAAAGGCTTCGGAAATCGTTGGTGACGAGTCTCCTTTGCTCTTTTCTTTGTTAAACCTTTTAAAAATCTGTTGAATCAAATTAAAAATAAATTATAAATTTTAGTGGAATCTTTTAATAAGAAAACCCTCAAGAAGAGCCGGGCGCAAAGGAATAAACAGATCAAGAATCTGAAGAAGCTGGTCCGCCGCTTCTTTATCCAATACTTGCTCGCGGCGGCGCCAAGCGAAGAGGTGTTCGTTTCTCCCGCGCGCAACGAAGAGAGACCGTGGTCTCCTCGTCCGGGCCTTCCGCCACCGTCACCTATCCACGGCGACCCGGAACCGTTGTACGGATATATCCCGCAAGAAGAGATCCTAAGCGCCTCATGTGAAAATTCGGCCGGCGATATCAACCTCTCGAGTCAGTCCACGGAGCCGGGATCGGAACAATTCCGCCCCACGACTCCTTCGTACACTCCGAATTTTTCCCTCATCTCCGAACCACGGTTTCCCGGAGGTGAGCCAAGAGCCTGTTCCTCTCCTCTCTCACCGCCTCTTTTTCCGTTCGAACCCGAGGAAGCCGACTCTCTGGGCGAAGATGAATCCATCTCTCTCCCAGAAGTAGACTTCCCCGATCAACCTTCATCTCCCGTCCCGAGTATCGAGGTTCTCGAGGAGCATTCGAAACCGAGAGAGGTTATAGATCCTCTCCTGGAGCTCCTACGCAGGGCCTGTACTCCGTGGACAGATCCTGTTCCGGAAAGGGCCTTCTCCATCGGCCCTGACCACTTTGAGCCGGAAGAGATCAGGAGTCAGGCAGCTCGGTCTACTCCTGATTTTCATTTCTTTATATATTATCCCGGGGTGGAATTTCCTTTCCTGGCCCCGATGCGACTCATTGACCTAGTATTTCCAAGATCCACAGCGAGGGTGGTGGAAATAGAAGAAATCACTTTGGATTAATTCACATAAACATATACACACACACACACACATATACATTTTGTAAATACTCTCGGCTTCCGAAATGTTAAATTTATACTTATTTATCCGGCTACAACCTTTTTCATATTATTTGATTTTTACTGCAAAAACATTAACGTTATTTTTATATTTTAAACGATCCAATTAAATTTTCTAAATTGTTAACTCTGCCATTTATTGTTCAATTTTTATTTTGTAATTTAAATCATTATATTTAGTATTAAAATTGTTAATTTTGCGTTACTGAAATTATGATTTAATTATTTCGTTATTACCCTGAAATATCCTCCTAAAGCGAACAATCACGCCTGGTTCTATCCCAGAGAATAAGGATTCATTTTTTTTCTTTAAAAAGAAACCACTTACGTGCTCAATCGGAATCCGAAATATTAAAATAAATATTCTGCGCATAAAATTGCGTGGATTCGAATCTCGAATCTCACGTAAATTCGGTGGTACGTCACTTTCTAACCTTACCCTCAAATTCCATTCTTGAGGATTCCTTCTAATTAATTAATTAAATAAAATTAATCTTTTTGACGTAACAATTTTTTGATATTAAAACCGATTGCTTGCAAAATAATAACAACGATATAGTCAATGAACTTTGTCGTTGGGCTGTTAATTGCAATATTAAGCATAATCATCTACAGGAATTACTGCTTATATTGAGAAAGGACTTATTACCTGATTTGCCCAAATCTGCAGAAGCTTTCCTGAGAACATATGAAGCAACATATGAAATAATAAAAATGGAAAATAACAATTCAGTTTATTCAAATGGTGAATTCGTCTATTTCGGTATAGAAGCAGGTTTAAAACAACAAGTCAGTGCTGAAAATATGTTCAGTCATAATATCATTCAGCTTTTAATTAACGTGGATGGTATGCCTGTATCTGCTTCAGGAAGCATATCTTTTTGGCCAATTTTCTGTAAAATACACTACTATCCGGATATATATAAACCGTTTATAGTTGCAATTTATTATGGACACAGTAAACCGCGAGATTTAAATAAGTATTTAGAATTATTTATTTCAGAGATTAATAGTTTACAGCAACATGGAATTTGTATACAAAATCGAATTTATAAAGTTCAATTATTAGCATTTATTTGCGACATTCCAGCTCGGTCTTTTTTGAAATGCAGTAAAGGGCATGGCGGTTATAACGCTTGTGAACGTTGCACTATTACTGGAGAACTAATCAAAATCGGAAAAGCTACCAAAGTAATTTATTCTGATTTTGAGTGTTCACAACGTATAAAATCATCATTTCTTGAACAAAAAGATCGTGCTCACCACACTGGTACCTCGCCTCTCATAAACATAATTCCCAAAATAGATTTTACAAAAATATTTGTCTTAGATCACATGCATTTATTTTTTAATGGGATTATGAGAAAATTAATACATTTATGGATGAAGGGTCCATTGTCTGTTAGATTATCCCGACGACAAAAAATAAAACTTTCAGAGAGACTTTTACATCTTGCCCCTTATATTTGTATTGAATTTCAACGAAAACCGAGATTAATTTTTGAATATTTAAAATGGAAAGCAACAGAATTACGATTTGTTCTGCTATACTCTGGTCCAATTGTGTTTAAAGATATTCTTTCATCAAAAATATATGATCATTTTTTATTATTCCATGTTGCATGCAGAATTTTATGCAGTGAAGAATTCGCTATTATTCACAATGCAATTGCAAAAAATTGTCTTCTACTTTTTGTTAAGGCCATGCCACATTTGTATGGATTGCAATCACTAGTCATAAATGTGCACAATTTATTGCATGTAGCTGACGATGTAATACATTTTAATTGTCCATTAAGTAGAATAAGTTGTTTTCCATTTGAAAACACACTTCGACAAATTAAACGTGTTCTTCGTACGTCCAACAAACCTTTGGCGCAAGTGTGTCGTAGAATACATGAGCAAAATGTGATTAAGGAAAAAAAAAAATGTTTTAGTGAAAATAAAATACTAAACAGCTCAATTAATAATAACCAAATTTGTATAAGCAAAATTTTATGGAATTGTCTTACAATTACTACAAAACAGCGAGATAATATGGTACTTTTGAATAATGGTTGTATAATGGAAATTTTCTCCATATACTGTGATGAGTACGATACACTTCTTTCAAGCATTACAATTGAAGGTAGAATATGGAAAGATACAAAACAATTATACAAATATCCATGCAATTCAAAACTATTAAATATATATTGTATTTCTACAATATCTCCTATTATAACAGAAAAATATTTTTTAAGAAATGTGTTGAACAAGTTAGTTCGACTTCAACTTCCATCGTGTAAACAAATTACAGTTATTCCCTTTCTTCATTGAATTTTATAAAGATGTATTATATGTAATATATATATATTTTCGCCTACTACATACAACTTTTATTAAATCTAAAATCTTCATTAGTTTTTCCACATCAACAATTTATTTCGCATATCTAAGACATTCTTACAAGAAATTCGCAAGGATATGACTCAGATATACGAAATATGCTGTTGTTGTGGAAAAGCTGAAGAGGACCTTACAAGGAACTTGTAAAAATGCCTTAGATATACGAAATAAGCTATTGATATGAAAAAACTAATTAAGACCTTACAAGGAACTAGTAAGAATGCCTTAGATATACGATATTTCATAGATCTAAGGCGTCTTTACGAGTTCCTTGTAAAACCCTTATTAGCTTTTCCTCATCAACAACTTATTTTGCACAGTTAAGGCGTCCTTACGAGTTCCTTGTAAGGCCCTCATCAGCTTTTCCTCATCAAAAACTTATTTTGCATAGTTAAGGCGTCCTTACGAGTTCCTTGTAAGGCCCTCATCAGCTTTTCCTCATCAAAAACTTATTTCGTATAGTTAAAGCGTTTTTACGATTTCCTTGTAAGGCCCTAATGTGGTAATAGTAAGGTATCCCTTTTTATGGCATCCTAATATAATCCTTATCGGGGTCTTACGCTTAATGAAGTTGGCCCTATCATTTTTCTACTCGGGATACTGCATACTACATACTGCATACTGTATACTGCGTACATGTGTACTGCATACTGCGTACATGTGTACTGCGTACATGTGTACTGTATACTGCGTACATGTGTACTGTATACATTAACGACTACATACTGCATACTACATACTGCATACTACATACTGCATACTGCATACTGCGTACATGTGTACTGCATACTGCGTACATGTGTACTGCATACTGCGTACATGTGTACTGTATACTGCGTACATGTGTACTGTATACATTAACGCAATCTATAATACATTTGATACATCTGTAATACATATATAATTATAGAGGTATGCGATAATGACCCCATTGTAAGGTGTTGGTCGAGTCTGGCACGAGATATCGCTTGTCGTCGTACGGACTCAAAGCGATCTTTGTCTCGGATATGGTGTACACTTGATGCAATTTCGATCTTACGCACGATTGGTCGCGAGTCATAGCAATCTCATTCTCGAGACACTTGACATAATCGTCGAACGTTATAGTTCACGCCACGACTCCACTCTTTACACCTTTTGCTTTTTTAGTGTCACTTTTACCGTCCACCTTGATCGCGTACATTTTCGCTGAGTCCTACAAACTCTGTAACAATCGCACCGTTGCACTCATCCTTCATTAAACCCGGTATTTTTTTGTTCGCGAGAGGCATACCGTACGCGTTATCAGGTGGATAGTCGCTCGTGTCAAACCGAGCGATATCACGCTTCATCATCTCGTATACATCGTCACACTGGACGCTGTACACGAGACTGTCCGTGTCGGTATACATGACGCTACATTTGTCTCCAAAAGTTGGTAACATGTACTCGTGATGAAACTCGTACAAACACACCTTAGATATGTCGAGTATGGACATACCAACGTATATCGGCTTAGCGAATTCCACCTCGAGTTTACGCAATTCCACAGCCACCAAATTTTCCGCGAATACACTTCTGCTGTGAAAATTAGGTTTGGCGATTATCGCTTCCACACCGTACCGACCGTCTCACTGCGAGAGCAATCGAACGTCGACGCGATTTCGTACGTTCTCCATCGTTTTACCAAACACCGCATTGTTCATAAGTTTTAACAAATTTTTCTCGAAATCATTGGTCGCGCGAGTTCGATGTCGCGTGCTGTGCTCGATGTAATCGCGCAACCATGCTGACTGAGTGAATCGCAGCGCGCGGTAAACCTTGGTGACGCGAAGACCGTGACGCGTGCACAGCTGCAGATTGCGATAGTGTATGACGTATCGCTTCTTATCGTACAGCGTAGCCAAAAGTTTTTTATCATGTTTCGCCCCCGGTGGTTTCTCTCGTGTGGGACAGAACGGCAGATCGGAGTGCATGTCGTGCACGCTTGCAGGATACTCGAGATCCACCTCAAGGATATAACCCGTGAGTGAGTCCACGGCGATCGCGTCTACGTCGAAGTTCGCGAGATCTTTGTCGTTGACCCATTCAAAATCCGCGTACGGTAACGGCTGACACATAGCCCAACCGTACAAGTTGTTTACATCGTAATATACGATGTACGACAAAGGTTTCAACGAGTCGTACCCCGGCCGCATGTATCTGTTATTAGCTCGCGCGTATCTGTTGGAGCATTGACTGAGACCTCCGCGTATACCGCGTTCGACGAACATCACCATATCGATGTCAGTCAACAGTTCAAAATTAATACGCGTATGCTTGAGCATCGCGTCCCACGTGAAACCGGGCAAGGTGTAGTAGTGCGCGGGATCGAGTCCGTTACTCTCGACGCATCTATCGCGAAAATTTTCAAATACGTCAGCCAATAACAGTACATCGGTTTTGAGGTACAGATCGCTGTACTCGCCTAGAGTTCGAATAGAGAATTGCTGCCATACGGTCTCGGCGTGCGTGTAATCTGTCTCACTCACCGTGTCACCGATCAGCGAGCTGAAGAACGATTCGCGCGACGGTAGGCTTGACTCATCCAATCTTTCGACGCTGTCGACGTACTCGTACGGAAATATACCTTTTCGTGTCAAGAGATTGAAATTTTCCTCTAAAAGTTTTGCAAATTCACCGCGCAAGATTCGCATTTTATCCTTAATGAGTAAAGACGATAATTTGTCGAGACTAGCGTTCAAAAATTTGTACGAATCTATAAAGCGCAATTTTATCGAAGTTCGCAAGTTCTGTCCCTTAGCTGTATCGTTTACATGTTTTGTAAAAGAAATGTATTTCTCCTTCGTTATTGGCAACAAATCGACTTTACCCTCATACGCCGTGGTGATTTTTTTTATGACAAAGTGTGCGTCGTAGCCTGACAAATTATGAAACACGACGGGGATGTAACGCGTGTCGCGGTATTGCAAGTTACATTTTGAGTGCGCGGGACCTCTATACCGACCGGTCATATGGCAATGATCGCGCACACGCTTCTCGTCCACCGCAAACGGACTTTCACACACGTGGCATACTGTCGCGTTCTCATGCTCCTCGCGCTGCGCATTTGACAAAGTCTCCATCGGGACGGTTTTCAATATTATAGTTTTTACGCGATAAGCCAGTTTCACTAACTGCTCAACGAACCACTCGATGCAATCGAGTCCGCGATGATATTCATATCTTGACAGCGACTCGTCGAACGAGCATCGCACGTAGTATCCCACGTTGAATACTTCATGACGTTGGTAGTTAAACGTCGTTTGCTCCGGCGACGATGGTGGATCGATCTTTCGCAGCACGCACTCCAGATCGGCGTATATGATGAATGGTACGCGCTCCTTGTTGTTGTGGTTGGAAAAGCTGAGCCATTTGTCATCCTCACTAGGTAGTTGTATAGCGCAGTTGTTTAAAGTTCCACAATCCACGATATAAATCTTAAATTTCTCGCTCGAATTAAAGTAATGAAGACACCTAAAATAAAATATTTTTTTAAATATATTTAAAAAGAAAAAATCAATGTAATATTCAAAACTATACGTACCAATCACAAATGTATTTACGATGCTCGCGTCCGCTTAGTTGTGAGCTGACGAGGCGTGACAGATTACTGATACACGCAAAGTGTCCTACTTCCTGTTCATCGTTGTCGTCATCGCGTTGTACGTACAATAATTTTACGTGTTTCTTTTTCTTCTCATTAGTGAGGTGTACAGGTAGAACGTTAATTTCTTTTCCACATCTCTCAGTGGCGTACACATTGATCGAGATATCGTTTAATCGTTCGAGTCTCGCAACGTCTTTAAGAGTCGCGGGAAACTGTACACCCTCGACGTTCAACACCGTTGTGTAATGTGGGTACGACGATTCCCGATTTACGTTCTGCTTCGCGGGATACAGAGCCGCCACTACCGACCACGCGAGACACTTGTCGCCCATCGACTTTACACATATTACTGCTTTTTTAGCGGCTAACTTCCGTGGCAATGTAACGTAGCATCCCACGCGCATCGGATTGTACTTATTTACGTTGATTATCAAATTCAAAATTCGCGACAACGCCCATCCGCTGTCACGCTCCTGAAACTCCTCGAGAGAAGCCAGCGTGGGTTCGACAACGTATAGTCGGTACCACTCGCGCACATCTGTTTCTTGAAAAATCTCACAGTTTTTCGTGGTTATACTTTTGTTGGCGCGTTTGTCCCCGGCCGTAAACTCACCGTTGAACGCAGTATTCACTTTTACACAATTGTTTTTAAGCATGATGTCTCGTATGCGCTCGTACACCACGTTACCGGCGTCTTCCAGGAATCGCAGCGGCTCGATATAGTTTGTGTTTATCACCACACCCGTTGCAATACGACTTTTGAACGCGGTCTCGATCTCACGCCAATCGAGTTCATTAGTCGTTTTGTCACCATCACCGTCGGCAGCACTAGTGCTCGCGTACTTACCACCCTGGTGCACGTAACGTTCGTATAAATGTTTCTTGGCACCCAGGATTTGCGCGATACTCGCCACCGTGGATTGCGCGCACCCGACGGATACGCGCGCTCGCTTAGCGCGGCTACGTTCCTCGAGCTGATTTACTAGCTCGTCGCATCTTTCAGCCCAAGTGAAAAATTCTACCAAGGTAGTCACGGTGTCAGCCTGCAACAGGAGTTGACGCTTTTCCTCGAGGAGACTTCGATCCATTTTTTTTTTTTATGTTTATCATACGTCTCGCGCACTCAAAAGTTGAAAGACGACAACAGTAGCAATAAGTACGACAAAGACAACGACATTAACGATAAATACGGCATTAACAATAAATACAACAAAACAACAACATTAGCGATAAATACAACAAAAAACAACGACATAAGCAAGACAACATTAGCGATAAATACAACAAAATAAAAAAAAACCTACATTAGCAATTAACGCGAATGTAAAATCGAAGTACATTGCTCGCTCACGCAGTTGTGCACACCGGGCACATATCACACGAGATTATAACAAACGTTGCGGCTTTGCAATTCGAGCACCACGTACCGTAGAGACTGTCATAGCATCCTACAACGTGTTTGCGAATCTTGAAGATGGGGTCATATAAATCGTATTGCATCGATATCAAACAAGAAGCGCACACGTTGTATCCTCGCTCGTCACCGTAATAAAAATATATAGCACAATATTTCGTACGCGGAGTAATCGCGCTTAAATTCCGCAAATTGACCGTTTTCCGCGTAGTATTTTCAACCGTTTTGTCGTCGTCGGTGTTGCAGGCACTATCCTCCGACAAGGGATGAATCTCATCGATTTCTTTATCAACTTCAATTTCTTCATCAACTTCGATTTCTTCGTTGTTCATTTCGTACATAGTCGTCGATCGCTCAATCACTAATGAGATTCACGCATTGTGACAAAAGAGGTATAACGAGTGCGTTATATCCTACCCCCTACTACCAATTAATCATGTGATTTCATTTCTTACCCTCTCTCAAATTATATTGAGTCATTTACTAATATTCACGGTATTAAAAACCGTTAGTAAAAAAAAAAAACAGTTAGTAAAAAACCGTTAGCTTATCTCTTTCAGATAAAAAAAAAAAAATTCGGTTACCCTCGTCTAAAATTATTTTACAAACTTTTATTTCTCGGAATTAAAAACGTTGACTTATTTCTTTCCGACAAAAGAAATGTACACCCATCGAATAGCAGGTACCCTCTGTTTTACAGAGTCTTTGCGTTTAGCCGCACAGCTTTTGTTCTCTGCGTAGTCTATTTTATAAATGAAGGTTGAAGCAAGTGCACATATGTTTACGAGGGCAAAGTGAGTGAGAACGAGAATGATAATTTTTATCTCTATAAACATGAAAACAATTTAGATCAAGATGAATCTTCCAACTGTCGAGCAGTCAGTTCCTTGCAACCACTCATCAGTAATTGATCGTCATCGTTTGTCACCAAAAATTATAAGTATATTCTTATATATTCTTATATATTCTTAAATATTTTTAATATTTTTTAAAAACCATTTAATACATAAAAAATTTATAATTTTATACTTTTTTAATTTTTTAATTTCTTTTTTCAGATGATTTCCAACATTGACGTAAGACAACTGTCCACTTGGCCGATTGAGGTACGCGTGGTACGCGTACAATCACCTACAATGTTTTGGGTGAAATTAATCAACGATGAAGCAGCTCGTAAGGAGATGATGGAACGAATGGCCTTACGCATGAGATTTGCAGCACCTCAACTGATACTGTCACCGAATGAAATAATAATAGGAACTCTCGTTGCCATCCGCGAAGGTTCAAAATGGCAAAGAGGGATCATCGAGTACGTCGGTGCTACTTCGATTACTGTAAATCTTCGCGACTGGGCTCGCACAACTGAAAGAATGCCGCATGAATGTTTACGACTAGAGAGCCAATTCCATGAAATGAGGTGACAGGCAATACCATGTGTTTTAAATGGAATCTTGCCTCTGCGAGCTCAGGTATGGACGGAGCAGGAGGTTGTGCACGCAAAAATCATCATGAAAAAAACGCAGGGATGGATCATTATTTATGATGTTCTCGGTGACAATGCTGCACTTGTTTCATACCTCAGAGGCGGACAAACGGAAAACGTGCTTATGATAGATGTATCTACATTATTTATACAAATAGGTATTGCAAAAAAAATTTAAATGGGATAAAACGTCGACTGAATCAGTTGCACCGCGAACACAGTGAAAAAACAATATCGTTATGTGCTATGTGTAAAAAGGGTGTTAAAAAAGGACCTTAGGTTCGTTCATATGTATATCCGCTTCTAATCATAAGCGTATTTACGAACACACTTATGGAAGCGGGGGATAGAAATGCAGCACGTGATTTTTTCTCACTGTTCACTCGTCAGTCGGAGAGTGACTCTACGGATGAAATTGCTTATATTGTTTATTAAATACTAATGTTGTTTTATTATTGCTCCTGTTGTTTTTATATGCTCTTTGTTGTTTTTGCTTTTTTATTGTTCTTTTGTGCTCTTGTTGTTTTTTGTGCTCCTGTTGTTTTTTTCCATCTTTAAAATTGTTTACCATCATCATGAGTTGCCGGGATTATTTAATCCGAGTATGTTCAAGAGCGGATTGTAAAATGTACCATGAAATCCGGCGGTGTACAAAAACATCGTGTTTAGCGGGTCGGTCGTGCAAATTCGTCCACCTCACACAAGATGAGGTGGACGATGTTAACAACTTCGTGCGGCCGATGACATTAAGGATGTATTGTGAAGTAAAACGCATAGCATTTTTACTACGCGAAACATATCCAAAGGAAACAGCCACATACATGTACAAAACTGTTGGTGGGAGAATGCATGTGGGACTGCATCTCGTGCAAAAATAAGCATTTTCAAAGTAAGTTTTTTTTCAATTTAAAAATAATTTTTTCTTTTTTAAAAAACTATTATTTTTATAATTTTATAATTTTATAATTTTTTCATTTACAGAAGATAAAATACCGAAATGTAATTTTTGTATGGTGCCACATATTACCGCAATACAGGGCCTACTGTGTGGGCATACATATTGCACCTTGTGTATAAATGAACTACCGTTCAATTTGTTTGGTTCTGTACCCGCATATCGCTGCACGGTGTGCAAAGACTTTAAGCTGAGAATAAATTTATGTAAGTACATACTTTTTTTATATTTTAAATATCTTTTAATAAAACATTTTTTTGTTTCAGATCACAATTAAAAAAAAAAAACGTCAATTAGTTGTAAATTTTAGTTGTAAGTTTTAGTTGTAAGTTTTAGTTGTAAGTTTTAATTGTACGTTTTTAGTTTTTAATTTTATGTACGTTTTTTTAGTTTTAACTAACTTTTTTTTAGTTTTTAATTATATATGTAAATTTTTTTTTTTGTAATTTTTTTTTATATGTAAAAATTTTTTTTAGTTTGTAAGTTTTAGTTAATTTTTATGTTTTTAAATTATAAATTTAGTTTTTTAATTATATATGTATATAAAAGAAAAAATAATTTAATTTTTATATGTTTTTAAATTATAAGTTTAGTTTTTAATTATATATGTATATAAAAGAAAAATAATTTTACTTTTACAAAAAAATAAATTTTAATTTTTATTAATTAAAAATGTATTTATTCTTTAAAAAATATCATAAAAAATATCATAAAACTTATCAAATCTAATTATCGCAAAAAAAATATTAAACTTATATACTAAAACTTATATACTAAAACGTGGTGGATACATTAACTTATATACTAAAACGCAATGTTATATTACCTTATATACTATGTCATATTATAATTATTTTATATTAAAAACGCAATATACTACAATAAAAAATATACGACACTGAAAAATTGATACAAAACATTATAAGCGTAAAAACAAAAAATCAAAAGCCTGAAAAACACAAAAAGCAAAAGAGTGAAAAACATCAAAAACGTGAAAAACAACAAAAACGTGAAAAAAACAACAAAAGCATTAAACGTAACTGTCAAAAAACAACATTAGCCTTAATTTTAATCTTAATGTAATTGTTCGTAGCTGCCGACAGGCCGACATACCGGACACACCACTGTTAAAATGTTACCGTTTTGTGAAGGCCCCTCACATTTCAGTGCACAGATGTTGCAAAATATGTGCCCACAATCTGCTGCACCAAATGTGTCTCTCACAATAGTGTCGCAGCACACCACACAATATAACACGTCTTGGTGTCCAATATGCCGGCGCTGACAATTTTCGCCTGAACATTGACCAGTTTTGTAATCACCACAAATGTTGATATTTTGTAGAGTACGCCCAACCTCGTACCCCAACTGGTCCATCACCACACCAGTACTATCATAACGAGCCTGTGCTACGCTTGTAATATGTAGATATTTGCAATTCGCGTTTGTACACCTAGTGTTTTGATAGTTAAAACAGTATTTATAACTGTGTACAAACGCGCAGGTTGCATTATTGCAACTGCCTTTCCGATAATTGGCACACATCTGCTGCTTTGCTAAGAAATAAAAAAAATTAAAAAATTAAAAAATAATATATAGAATTAAAAAATAATATACAATACATTTATAAATAATATTAAAGTACTTACATTGTTGTCCAAAATAAAACATTTTTTATTTTAATTTTTGCTTTTTTTCTCACAAACTTCTACTTTTTTTCTTAAAACTTCTTCCTAACTGAAAAACTCGTACGAGACTGAAGCATGGTCACGCAATATAAAGGATCCAGTGACGAAAAAAAAGACGCAAACGATTTTCATCACATAGGCATGTGTATCTAGCGATAACATCTTGAAACGATTTCTAACGGGTGTGAGTGAGAGCGTGAAAGAGTGAGAGCGCGAAAAGAATGAGCGTGAACGACACTTGAACGTGATACCGAATGGCAAGAATGAATACGAGAAAAAAAAAAGATTTTTTTAACGCACAGGCATGTAGAACATTATGCATCTTGAAACGAATCTTGAAAAACATGAGATTTTTTTTTTACCACAGGTATAAAAAAAAGTCGCATCTAGCGAAACCATGCATGCTACACATCTTGAAGTGATTGCTAACAAGGGATGTGAGCGAGAGCGATAATTGAACAAGAGACTAAGTGGAAAGAAATGCAAACAATACAAGGTGTTTCAAAAAAACAAAAAAAATTTTTTACTAAAAATTTTTCCATTTTTAACATTTTTTATTAATTATATTTTTAGATTATACATTTTCAGGTTATTGCATTTATCGCAGCTTTTTTTTTTAACATTTTACTACTTATTTTTAAATTATATTATCCTATACAAGTTAATCTTTATACAATAGTTACATTTTATCTACAAAAATCCTAGCGATGTACAAATATTAAAAGTCAAGGAATGGTAAGAGCTAAATCCTAGCAGTGCACAATCTGAAAACTCAAGGAACAGCATGAGCTCTCATTAATTTCTTCCCATACATTGCGAATGTTAGTGGACAAAATAAATCTTACAGAAACACTAAAGATTAGTATAAGAATTAAAGACACAAAAGCACCCGGATTTTATATTTTTAATTCTTATACTAATCTTTAGTGTTTCTGTAAGATTTATTTTGTCCACTAACATTAACATTAACATTACAACTGTACGGAAAAAAATAATGAGAGCTCGTGCTGCTCCTGGAGCTCAGATTTTTAAAATATTTTTAAAATATTTTTAGTCTCTAAATAGATAAATTTGTATATTGTGAAAATTTTTATCAATTTTATACACTACGCGAGAATACATACGATAATATACATAAACGATTATACATGAATAATTAATACGACGCGAGCAATGATGATGGTGATACATATGATGACGATGATGACAATGATGACGATGATGATTATTTTGATGATTATGGTGATGATTATGGTGACGATATAATGAAGGCGCCGGTGACGTTGGCTTCGCGCAAAACATAGTATTTTTTACAATTTAATGAAGGCGCCGGTGACGTTGGCTTCGCGCAAATGGAAATCATTCTTTTGCAATTCGATGAAGGCGTCGTTTGCTTCGCGCCAAAATAATCCTTCTGTAATATAAAAAAATTTTTAATAATACTATATATGAATAAAAATATTTTTTTAATTTTTTTTTATGCTTACCATTTACGGATTCCATAAATCTTGCAGCTCCTTGATGATACAACATGAGCAAGAAATCACTACCGCATGAGCAATTGATAAAAACAACATAAGCAATTGATAAAAAAAAACAACATGAGCTATGATGACAAACGACGACGACGATGACGGTGACGACAAAGGCATTGGTGACGTTTACACATTACATGTCTGACACATCTCTGTATTTATGATAATACCCAATGATTTTTGGCACTTATCACAGAAGATGGTTTGTTCAGACATAAGAAGTTCATACGTCTCAGTGCGGTGACATCTCACCATTTTAAAATCTTCATGCGCTAATAACTGTTCCTCCATAAAGCATGGTATACAGTAAAATAGATAATCGTTAGTGTAATAAAAAAAGATGCGGCAGTGCATTGTCTGATTGGTGATTTCGGTGGTGACTTCAGTTATTACAACATCATCACCGATTTCACTAAACATCTAGTCGAACATTTGTTGCATCTCCGTCATAAAATCTTCAGGCGCTGATTCTTCTTCATTTGCCCCCTCAGGATTTTCTCTATTTTCATTTTCTATTTCCACCTCATCCATATGATTCGCACGAGCCCTCCAAACTTCATTAGCGTTATTGTCATCGTCGCCGTTGTCATCATTCACAATGTTAAAGAAGCGTAAAGGCCTGAAGTCGTCCTCACTAATATCTTCGTCTAGTCCTTCCGAAATTCTTTCTTTCCCCATTTTCAAAATATTTTTTTCACCGTCACTATGAACTAAACGGTGTGAACGTACGAATCGTACTGTCGGTACAAAACTCCCTTGCAACAGTTGCAACGTCGCAACATCTTTCAAAAATTTTCTTATCATAAGAATAAGAACAGGAAGAAACACTTGAGCCTTGGACCTACACAGTTATGTATCCTCATAGTTTAACCATTTGTTTAATATTATATTTCAAAGCGAAATACTCTGCAAGAGGATCGCGAGTCGTAGTCGATGGTGACGAACGCGTAAACAAGAGCGAGCGAACAAAAACTTATTTGAGGGTGAACGAGCGAGAGGGTTACATTTAAGAAATTTAAAGATAACGAGAGGAGCGATAAGATGAGTGAAGTTGACTGCTTTCTAAACCACAGCGTGATCAGATTGCAATGGATCAGCATGAATATTATTAAAAAAATTTTTAGTTGGAGGATGATTTTTGTACGCTTAACGGGTGCGAGCGAGAAGGGACGATGGGCGCGCGATACTTTGCGTTCAACGGGTGCAAGCGAGAGGGAACGATAGGCGGCGCAAACGAGTGCGAGCGAGAGGGAACGATGAGCGCGATACCTTGCGATCCGCCGCCGCCGTCGCCGCCCGTTGTTGCCGCCACGCCACACGATCCTTTTGAAAAAATCGCGACTCCTTTGAAAAAATCGCGACTCCTTTGAAAGTCGCGATGCCGCATAAACATGCCGCTGCGCGACGACATTTTTAAAAATAATATTGCATTTCAGAGTTTCGATGTTGTTATTATTTTCTAAACAATTCGTTCCTAGAATCGCCGACACAGAGGCGATTAATAAATACCCACCCCCTCCCCGCATGACGTCATTACCCCATGCCCTAGGTCTCACGGGCCCAGAACCGTTAACACCCCCCTTCCCGCGTGACATCATTACCCCTCGCCATAAGTCACACGGATACACTAACACGTAATGATCCAGAACCGCTCAGTATACATTTACAATCTTTTTTGCTTTTTGGTCATATCTCAACTACTGGTGAAGGCAGAAAGCTCGGAATAAACCAGTGTGCATCTCCGTTAAGTGCCGCACAATGCTACGTTGCCAGATTTAAAAAATATTATTTTTTGTTTTTTTGGCCATATCTCTGCTACTGGTGAAAGTAAAGAGCTCGGAATAAGCTCGTATGCACCTTTTTCAAATTTCGCACAATGCTACGTTGCCAAATTAAAAAAAATTTTTTTTTGTTTTTTGGCTACATCTCGGCTACTGGTGAAAGTAGAAAACTTGGAATAAACTCGTATGCATCTCCTTTAAGTGCCGCACAATGCTATGTTGCCAGATTTTAAAAATATTATTTTTTGTTTTTTGGCCATATCTCTGCTACTGGTGAAAGTAGAGAGCTCGGAATAAACCCGTATGCACATCTCTTAAGTGCCGCACAATGCCACGGTGCCGTAAATCAAAAGTTTTAATTTACGTTCTTTGGCCATGTCTCGGCTACTGGTGAAGGTAGAAAGCTCGGAATAGGTCCGTATGCATATTATTTAAGTGCCGCACAATGCTACTATGCCAGATTTCAAAAATATTTTTTTGTTTTTTGGCCATATCTCAGCTACTGGTGAAAGTAAAAAGCTCGAATAAGCCCGTGTGCATTTCCGTTAAGTGCCGCACAATGCTACGTTGCCAAATTAAAAAAATATTTTTTTCCGTTTTTTGGCCATATTTCGGATACTGGTGAAAGTAGAAGGCTCGGAACAGGCCCGTATGCATCTATTTTTAGTTGCGCACAATGCTACTTTGCAAAATTAAAGAAATATTTTTTGTCGTTTTTTGGCCATATCTCGTTTTTTGATGAAAATTAAAGGCTCGGAATAAACTCGAATGCATCTATTTTGAATGCCGCACAATGCTATGTTGCCAAATTTTAAAAATATTTTTGTTTGTTTTTTGGCCATATCTCGGCTGCTGGTGAAAATTGAAGGCTTGGAATAGGCCCGTATGCATCAAATTTTAGTTGCGCACAATGCTGTTGCCAATTTTCAAAAATATTTTTTTTTGTTTTTTGGCCATATCTCGGCTGCTGGTGAAAATATAAGGCTCGGAATAGGCCCGTATGCATCTCCTTTTATTGCAGCACAATGCTACGTTGTAAAATTTCAAAAATATTTATTTTCGTTTTTTGGCCATATTTCGGCTGCTGGTGAAAGTAGAAAGCTCGGAACAGGCTCGTATGCATCTATTTTTAATCGCGCTCAATGCTACGTTGCAAAATTTCAAAAATATTTCTTTTCGTTTTTTGGCCAAATCTCGGCTTCTGATGAAAATAAAAGATTCGGAATAGGCCCGAATGCATCTATTTTAAATGACGCACAATGCTATGTTGCATAATTTTAAAAATATTTTTTTTTGTTTTTTCGCCATATCTCGGCTGCTGGTGAAAATAGAAGGCTCGGAATGGGCCCGAATGCATCACCTTTAAATGCCGCACAATGCTATGTTGCCAAATTTCAAAAATATTTTTTTTTGTTTTTTGGCCATTTTTCGTCTGCTGGTGAAAATAGAAAGTTCGGAATAGTCCCGTATGCATCAATTTTTAGTTGCGCACAATGCTACGTTGCAAAATTTCAAAAATATTTTTTTTTTTTTGGCCATATTTCGGCTGCTGGTAAAAATAGAAGGCTCGTAATAGGCCCGTATGCATCTTTTTTAAATGCCGCACAATGCTAAGTTGCCAAATTTGTAAAATATTTTTTTTCGTTTTTCGGCCATATCTCGGCTGCTGGTGAAAATAGAAGGCTCGGAATGGGCCCGTATGCATCTTTTTTAAATGCCGCACAATGCTATGTTGCCAAATTTCAAAAATATTTTTTTTCGTTTTTCGGCCATTTCTCGTTTGCTGGTAAAAAAAGAAAGTTCCGACTAGTCCCGTATGCATCAATTTTTAGTTGCGCACAATGCTACGTTGCCAGATTTTCAAAATTTTATTTTTTGTTTTTCGTCAATATTTTTGTTTTTGGTAAAAGTAGAACGTTGAAATTAGTCACGTGGGCATCTGCTAACGTCACCGCACGATGCTACGTTGTTAGATTAAATAAAATTTTATTTTCGTTTTTCGTTAATATCTCAACCCCTGGTGAAAGTAGAACGCTGAAAATAATCACGTGGGCATCTGCTAACGTCACCACGTTATCATACGTTGCTAGATTTTCTAAAATTTTTTTTTTGTTTTTTGACAATATCTTTGTTTCTGGTGAAAATAGAACGCTAAAAATGATCACGTGGGCATCTGCTGACGTCACCGCACGATGCTACGTTGTTAGATTAAAAAAAATTTTTTTTTGTTTTTCGTCATTATCTCAACTCCTGGTAAAAGTAGAACGCTGAAAATGGTCACGTAAGCATCTGGTGACGTCACCGCACGATGCTACGTTGTCAAATTTTCAAAATTTTATTTTATGTTTTTTGTGAATATTTTCGTTTTTGGTAAGAGTTGAACGCTGATAATAGTTATGTGGGCATCTGAAAACGTCACCGCGCGATAATACGTTGCCAGTTTTTTAAAATTTAATTTTTTGTTTTTCGTTAATATCTTTGCTCTTGGTGAGGGTAGAACGCTAAAATTGATCACGTGGGCATGTGCTGACGTCACTGCACGATGCTACGTTGTTCAAACTTTAAAGAAATTATTTTTGTTTTTGTCAATATTTTCGTTTCTGGTGTAGTAGAACACTGAAAATCTTCACGTGAGCATCTGCTGACGTCACCACACGATTCTACGTTGTTAAAACTTCAAAAATTTTTTTTTTGTTTATTGTCAATATTTTTGTTTTTGGTGGAAGTAGAACGCTGAAAACGGTCACATGAACATGTGCAGACTTCACCGCACGATGCTACGTTGTTAAAATTTCAAAAAAATTATTTCTGTCTTTTGTCAATATTTTTGTTCCTGGTGGAAGTAGAACGCTGAAAATTGTCACGTGGGCATGTGCTGACGTCACCGCACGATGCTACGTTGTTCAAACTTTAAAAAAATTATTTTTGTTTTTGTCAATATTTTTGTTCCTGGTGTAGTAGAACACTGAAAATAGTCACGTGGGCATCTGCTGACGTCACCACACGATGCTACGTTGCTAAAACTTCAAAAATTGTTTTTCGATTTTCGTTAATTTTTTTGCTCTCGGTGGAAGTAGAACGCTAAAAATAGTCACGTGGACATCTGCTGACGTCACCTCACGGTGCTACGTTGCCAAATTTTTAAATATTTTTTTTTTCGTTTTTTGTCAATATTTTTGTTCCTGGTGAAAGTAGAACGCTGAAAATTGTCACGTGGGCATGTGCTGACGTCACCGCACGATGCTACGTTGTTAGAACTTCAAAAATTGTTTATTCGTTTTTCGTCAATATCTCAACCCTTGGTAAAAGTAGAACGCTGAAAATGGTCACGTGAACATTTGGTGACGTCACCGCACGATGCTACGTTGTCAAATTTTCACAATTTTATTTTATGTTTTTTGTTAATATTTTCGTTCCTGGTAAGACTAGAACGCTGATAATAGTTAAGTGGGCATCTGCTGACGTCACCGCGCGATGCTTCGTTGCTAAAACTTCAAAAATTGTTTTTTTGATTTTCGTTAATTTCTTTGCTCTTGATGGAAGTAGAACGCTGAAATTAGTCACGTGGACATCTGCTGACGTCACCGCACGATGCTACGTTGTTAGAATAAATAAAATTTTTTTTTGTTTTTCGTCATTATCTCAACCCCTGGTAAAAGTAGAACGCTGAAAATGGTCACGTAAGCATCTGGTGACGTCACCGCACGATGCTACGTTGTCAAATTTTCAAAATTTTATTTTATGTTTTTTGTGAATATTTTCGTTTTTGGTAAGAGTTGAACGCTGATAATAGTTATGTGGGCATCTGAAGACGTCACCGCGCGATAATACGTTGCCAGTTTTTTAAAATTTAATTTTTTGTTTTTCGTTAATATCTTTGCTCTTGGTGAGGGTAGAACGCTAAAATTGATCACGTGGGCATGTGCTGACGTCACTGCACGATGCTACGTTGTTCAAACTTTAAAGAAATTATTTTTGTTTTTGTCAATATTTTCGTTTCTGGTGTAGTAGAACACTGAAAATCTTCACGTGAGCATCTGCTGACGTCACCACACGATTCTACGTTGTTAAAACTTCAAAAATTTTTTTTTTGTTTATTGTCAATATTTTTGTTTTTGGTGGAAGTAGAACGCTGAAAATGGTCACATGAACATGTGCAGACTTCACCGCACGATGCTACGTTGTTAAAATTTCAAAAAATTATTTCTGTTTTTGTCAATATTTTTGTTCCTGGTGGAAGTAGAACGCTGAAAATTGTCACGTGGGCATGTGCTGACGTCACCGCACGATGCTACGTTGTTCAAACTTTAAAAAAATTATTTTTGTTTTTGTCAATATTTTTGTTCCTGGTGTAGTAGAACACTGAAAATAGTCACGTGGGCATCTGCTGACGTCACCACACGATGCTACGTTGCTAAAACTTCAAAAATTGTTTTTTCGATTTTCGTTAATTTCTTTGCTCTTGGTGGAAGTAGAACGCTAAAAATAGTCACGTGGACATCTGCTGACGTCACCTCACGGTGCTACGTTGCCAAATTTTTAAATATTTTTTTTTCGTTTTTTGTCAATATTTTTGTTCCTGGTGAAAGTTGAACTCTGAAAATTGTCACGTGGGTATGTGCTGACGTCACCGCACGATGCTACGTTGTTAGAACTTCAAAAATTGTTTATTCGTTTTTCGTCAATATCTCAACCCTTGGTAAAAGTAAAACGCTGAAAATGGTCACGTGAACATTTGGTGACGTCACCGCACGATGCTACGTTGTCAAATTTTCAAAATTTTATTTTATGTTTTTTGTTAATATTTTCGTTTCTGGTAAGACTAGAACGCTGATAATAGTTAAGTGGGCATCTGCTGACGTCACCGCGCGATGCTTCGTTGCTAAAACTTCAAAAATTGTTTTTTGATTTTCGTTAATTTCTTTGCTCTTGATGGAAGTAGAACGCTGAAATTAGTCACGTGGACATCTGCTGACGTCACCGCACGATGCTACGTTGTTAGAACTTCAAAAATTGTTTCTTCGTTTTTCGTCAATATCTCAACCCCTGGTAAAAGTAGAACGCTGCAAATGGTCACGTGAACATTTGGTGACGTCACCGCACGATGTTACGTTGTCAAATTTTCAAAATTTTTTTTTATGTTTTTTGTTAATATTTTTGTTCCTGGTAAGAGTAGAACGCTGATAATAGTTAAGTGGGCATCTGCTGACGTCACCGCGCGATAATACGTTGCCAGTTTTTTAAAATTTAATTTTTTGTTTTTCGTTAATATCTTTGCTCTTGGTGGGGATAGAACGCTGAAAATGGTCAAGTGGGCATTTGCTGACGTCACCGCACGATGCTACGTTGCCAAATTTTCAAAAATTTTTCTTTTTTTTGTCAATATCTTTGTTCCTAGTGGGTGTAGAACGCAGAAAATAATCACATGAACATGTGCAGACTTTACCGCACGATGCTATGTTGTTAAAATTTTAAAAAAATTATTTTCGTTTTTTGTCAATATTTTTGTTCCTGGTGGAAGTAAAACGCTGAAAATTGTCACGTGGGCATGTGCTGACGTCACCGCACGATGTTACGTTGTCAAATTTTTAAAATTTTATTTTATGTTTTTTGTTAATATATTCGTTCCTGGTAAGAGTAGATCGCTGATAATAGTTAAGTGGTCATCTGCTGACGTCACCGCGCGATGCTACGTTGCTAAAACTTCAAAAATTGTTTTTTCGATTTTCGTTAATTTCTTTGCTCTTAGTGGAAGTAGAACGCTGAAAATAGTCACGTGGACATCTGCTGACGTCACCTCACGGTGCTACGTTGCCAAATTTTTAAATATTTTTTTTTGTTTTTTGTCAATATTTTTGTTCCTGGTGGAAGTAGAACGCTGAAAATTGTCACGTGGGCATGTGCTGACGTCACCGCACGATGCTACGTTGTTAGAACTTTAAAAATTGTTTATTTGTTTTTCGTTAATATCTTTGTTCCTGGTTAAAGTAAAACGCTAAAAATAGTCATTTGGGAATCTGCTGACGTCACCGAACGATGATTCGTTGCCAGATTTTAAAATATTTTCATTTCGTTTGTTGTCAATATCTCTGCTTCTGGTGAAGGTAGAACGCTGAAAATGGTCACGTGAACATCTGCTGACGTCACCGCACGATGCTACGTTGTTAAAATTTCAAAAAAATTATTTCTGTCTTTTGTCAATATTTTTGTTCCTGGTGGAAGTAGAACGCTGAAAATTGTCACGTGGGCATGTGCTGACGTCACCGCACGATGCTACGTTGTTCAAACTTTAAAAAAATTATTTTTGTTTTTGTCAATATTTTTGTTCCTGGTGTAGTAGAACACTGAAAATAGTCACGTGGGCATCTGCTGACGTCACCACACGATGCTACGTTGCTAAAACTTCAAAAATTGTTTTTCGATTTTCGTTAATTTTTTTGCTCTCGGTGGAAGTAGAACGCTAAAAATAGTCACGTGGACATCTGCTGACGTCACCTCACGGTGCTACGTTGCCAAATTTTTAAATATTTTTTTTTTCGTTTTTTGTCAATATTTTTGTTCCTGGTGAAAGTAGAACGCTGAAAATTGTCACGTGGGCATGTGCTGACGTCACCGCACGATGCTACGTTGTTAGAACTTCAAAAATTGTTTTTTCGTTTTTCGTCAATATCTCAACCCCTGGTAAAAGTAGAACGCTGAAAATGGTCACGTGAACATTTGGTGACGTCACCGCACGATGCTACGTTGTCAAATTTTCAAAATTTTATTTTATGTTTTTTGTGAATATTTTCGTTTTTGGTAAGAGTTGAACGCTGATAATAGTTATGTGGGCATCTGAAGACGTCACCGCGCGATAATACGTTGCCAGTTTTTTAAAATTTAATTTTTTGTTTTTCGTTAATATCTTTGCTCTTGGTGAGAGTAGAACGCTAAAATTGATCACGTGGGCATGTGCTGACGTCACTGCACGACGTCACGTGGTCAGATTTTCAAAAATTTTTTTTTTGTTTTTCGTCAATATCTTTGCTTCTGGAACGGGTAGGACGCTAAAAATGGTCACGTGGGCATCTGCTGACGTCACCGCACGACGTCACGTGGTCAGATTTTCAAAAATGTCTTTTTCGTTTTTCGTCAATATCTTCGTCTTTGGAGGGGGTAGGACGCTAAAAATGGTCACGTGAACATCTGCTGACGTCACCGCACGACGTCACGTGGTTAGATTTTCAAAAATTTTTTTTTTGTTTTTCGTCAATATCTTTGTTTTTGGAAAAAATAGGACGTCAAAAATGGTCACGTGGGCATCTGCTGCCGTCACCGCACGACGTCACGTGGTCAGATTTTCAAAAATTTTTCTTTCGTTTTTCGTCAATATCTTCGCCCTTGAAGAAGGTAAGACGCTAAAAATGGTTACGTGGGCATCTGCTGACGTCACTGCACGACGTCACGTGGTCAGATTTTCAAAAATTTTATTTTTGTTTTTCGTCAATATTTTTGCCTCTGGAACGGGTAGGACGCTAAAAATGGTCACGTGGACATCTGCTGACGTCACCGCACGACGTCACGTGGTCAGATTTTCAAAAATTTTTTTTTTGTTTTTCGTTAATATCTCCGCCCCTGGAGGAAGTAGGACGCTTAAAATGGTCACGTGGGCATCTGCTGACGTCACCGCACGACTTCACGTGGTCAGATTTTCAAAAATTTCTTTTTCGTTTTTTGTTAATATTTCCGCCTTTGGAGAAAGTAGGACGCTAAAAATGGTCACTTGGGCATCTGCTGACGTCACCGCACGACGTCACGTGGTCAAATTTTCAAAAACTTTTCTTTTGTTTTTTGTTAATATCTCCGCCTTTGGAGAAAGTAGGACGCTAAAAATGGTCACGTGGGCATCGGCTGACGTTACCGCACGACGTCACGTGGTCAGATTTTCAAAAATTTTTTTTTCGTTTTTTGTCAATATCTTCGCCTCTGAAAAAAATAGGTCGTCAAAAATGGTCACGTGGGCATCAGCTGACGTCACCGCACAATGATACGTTTCCAGATTTTGAAAAATTTTTTTATTGTTTTTTGTCAATATCTCTGCTTCTGGTGAAAATAGAACGCTGAAAATTGTTACGTGGGCATCTGTTGACGTCACCGCACGACGTCACGTGGTCAGATTTTCAAAAATTTTTTTTTCGTTTTTTGTCAATATTTTCGCCTTTGAAAAAAATAGGACTATAAAAATGGTTACGTGGGCATCTGCTGACGTCACCGCACGACGTCACGTAGTCAGATTTTCAAAAATTTCTTTTTCGTTTTTTGTCAACATCTCCGCCCCTGAAAAGGGTGGGACGCTGAAAATGGTCACGTGGGCATCTGCTGACGTCACCGCACGTCACGTGGTCAGATTTTCAAAAATTTTTTTTTTGTTTTTCGTCAATATTTTTGCCCCTGGAGAAAGTAGAACGCTAAGAATAGTCACCTGGGCATCTGCTGACGTCACCGCACGACGTCACGTGGTCAAATTTTCAAAAACTTCTTTTTTGTTTTTCGTTAATATCTCCGCCCCTGGAGGGGGTAGGACGCTAAAAATAGTTACGTGAGCATCTGCTGACGTCACCGCACGACGTCACGTGGTCAAATTTTCAAAAATTTTTTTTTCGTTTTTCGTCAATATCTTCGCCTCTGGAGGGGGTAAAACGCTAAAAATTGTCACGTGGGCATCTGCTGACGTCACCGCACGACGTCACGTGGTCAGATTTTCAAAAATTTTTTTTCGTTTTTCGTCAATATTTTCGTTTTTGGAGAGGGTAAAACGTTAAAAATGATCACGTGGGCATCTGCTGACGTCACCGCACGACGTCACGTGGTCAAATTTTCAAAAACTTCTTTTTTGTTTTTTGTTAATATCTCCGCCCCTGGAGAAGGTAGGACGCTAAAAATAATCACGTGGGCATCTGCTGACGTTACCGCACGACGTCACATGGTCAAATTTTCAAAAATTTTCTTTTCGTTTTTCGTCAATATCTTCGCCTCTGGAGAGGGTAAAACGCTAAAAATTGTCACGTGGGCATCTGCTGACGTCACCGCACGACGTCACGTAATCAAATTTTCAAAAATTTTTTTTTTGTTTTTTGTCAGTATCTTTGCCCCTGGAAAGGGTAGGACCAGTGATGGGAATTTTAGCTCCGAGCAACATCGATGTTGCTGGAGTGGGGAAACACGCACACACGCCAGCGTTTTGTCGGTGAGCGCGCTTCGTTCGGCCTCGCTCGGCTTTGCTCGGCTTTCAGAAGAGGACAGATATATATGTATATGTTCCGTCTTCGTCGCACCGAGGCAGCTACGATTCGTAGGCGACGAGTCGTAGCCTTCGAGTTACGGTGACGAACAATAAGATGAGTGCTCGCATCGTGCGAGCCGCGTGAATCGCGGGCACCAAGATGCATGTTTTTTTACAGGCTGTATATTAGAATATGATGTGGTCTTCCGCACTACCCAGGAGGTGCCAATTACAGTGCGTTAGGTTTTTTAATGTGGACCTTCGCCAGTAGCCATATCATACCACATTTCTGAATTGTCCAACACGCAAAGTGTCCGATAAACTTAATATTAAATTGTTAATAAACTGTCTAACACGCAAAGTGTCCGACAGAATGCGTATACTATATGTAGGAAGGATAATTTTTTACGGGAGTAAATGAAAAAGAAGAGCGGCAATATTATTTAAATTTTTATTTTATTAATTAAAAAAAAATTGATAAATTTTTTGGCCGCCCCGGCCTCGCATGCCGCCTCGGTCTCGCATGCCACCCCGGCCTCGCATGCCGCCCCGGCCTCTCCAAAAAGTTCCTCGCGAACGTCCGGCCGCGTAACCTCTTTTTCGTTTTTCTAAAATGTATAAATAAAAAAATAAGTATATACTAAATATAAATAATAAATATGAATTTAAATATTGTTATTACTTTGCTGCTTCTGCTGCGGCTGCGGCTGCGGATGCGGCTGCGGCTGTTGTTGCAGTTGGTCCTGCAACTGCTTATGCTGGTCTAAAAGAGCAGTTATCTGACGCTCTACCTCTACGAGCCGCTCTAATGCACTATTTTCTAAAAAATGAAAAAGTATTAATTTTACAATATTTTTGAAAACTTGAAAATAGATAATGAATTACAAAAAAAATAACAATTATGTATATTACTTACGAGGATTTTCGCTCATCTTTACTCGCTTTTAGACGTCTACTGCTTGTTTATAACTTTGTAAGCGATTATATACAATACATTTGTTTTGCCCTAAGCTACGAGCGCTTCGTGACCGCGAGCAGAAACGATAAATAAAAAATTATTATATATACTGAAAGTACTTCTACAGTTAAATTAGTATATATTGACAGTTTATTTGCTCAGTTGTAATAGTTTTTGTGAGAAATAATTATTACAGAAAGCTGCAACAGATTGTAAGTCTTTTCAATTTATTTTTTATTTCTTCGTATCTAATATTTATAATTTATAAAACATTAAAATTTTGCGATTTATTGAAAAAGAAAACTAAGCGAAGCTTTGTTGAAGCTTGGCTTTCTGATGATCGCTATAAATCTTGGATACGAAAAGTTCTTTCAGATGATAGTTTATATCATTGTATTATTTGTAAAAAAGATTTTTCGTGCAATACATGTGTATCACGACATGCGGATTCTGCGTGTCATAATGAGAAAATTAATAAAACCGATTTTGAAACAAAAAATGACGCAAACGAGAAAAATATTAGTTACGGGGCACGGCAAACATTCCGACAACAATGGTTAGATATTGAAATATTTAAACCATGGTTGCGCGAAGTATCACATAATAAAAAATTATGTTTTTGTACATTTTGTGAAATATATATGGCGGCTAAATTATCGAATATTTATCGTCATGCAGAATCCGAAGTACATATTAACAATGAAAATAGAAAAAAACAGATATAAATGATATGTGTGACAAAAATATGAACGTGGAATCACCAATGCCGTTTGATGATGAAAAGAAGGCAGCAGAAATTCGATATGCTGCATTTATTGCTGAAAAAAATATTTTATTTGAAACGGCACAAGATATTCAAACATTGTTTAAAGAAATAGGAAAAGATTTTAAAATAATAAAAGGAATGACAATAAATCGAATAAAATGTATAGGAATTATTTCTAACGTTTATTGTCCGATAGAAACAAATCGTGTAGTTGACATATTACAAAAAAATAAATTTTCAATTTTTGTAGATGAAACATCAGACGTTTCGAATCAGAAATGGATGACGTTTTTTGTGCGGTATGTTGATCCTGAAACGTTAGATAGTCGTTCGCAATAAGTAAAATTAATAAATATTGACGCAAAAAATAGTAGCGCGGAAAAATTATTTGATGCATTTTTAAATAAAATGTGGAAATTGCAAATTCCATTTCAAAATATAATTGCTATGTCATGCGACAATGCACATGTTATGGTGGGCAAATATTCATCTTTTAAAACAAAACTTCAAAAGTTTTGTCATAAATTATTAACATTTTCATGCCCGTGCCATTCCGCAGCTTTAATTGCACATAATGCATGTAGTAAAATTCTAGAACATTGCGAAGAATTTGTTAAAAAAGTAGCAACTTTTATCAACAGTAGTCCGAAACGTTCGGCTATTTTTGAAGAATTTGCTATAAGTTTTCAGGAAACAAACCGTAAAATTTTAAAGTTGTCAAATACACGATGGCTTTCTCGGTATTCAAGTATTCAACGACTTCTTGAGTACTGGAATACTCTATTTCTGTTTTTAACTGAAATAGTAGTAAATGAAAAAACAAAATCTGGAGAATATATACTTTCTATAATGCAAAAACCTGATACAAAAGCTTACCTATTATTTTTAAAACATATTTTGTATCATTTTAATTCTTTTAATCTCTTTTTCCAAAGCCTAGAAACAAAAATCCAAGTATTAAACAGAAAATCTTTAGAATTTTTATGTGGCATTTGTAGAAATTTCTTAAAACCTGAGCTATTAAGCAGTTTAAAAGAAATTGATATGCCAGAGTTTGATAAAACAGAAAATCAAATTTCAATAAATGAAATATATTTAGGAGAAGAATGTCAAATATATCTAAATAATTTAATTACGGAAGGACATGCAGACGTTGTTGCAAACATTCGACGAGATTGTTTGCAATTTTACGTAACAGCTGCACAAAACATTTGTAAAAGGCTGCCAATACGTGATGCCTTTTTATCAAAATTAAAAGTTTTTGAATTTAATACGGCTTTACGCGATAGTAATAGAGAAAGTTCATTTCGTGATGTCTCTTATATGGTGAGCACCTTTGGATGCTTTGATGAAAAAGATTTGATGAAAGAGTGGTTTGCATTATACAAAGATTTTTCAGAATCAGATAAAGATTTGTTAGCAATATTAGAGTTTGATGAATTGTGGAAAATAATTTTAAAAAGTCATCGATATCCTAATTTGAAGTCTGTCTTGAATGCTGTTAGATCATTGCCAAATTCAAATGCCGATTCCGAAAGAATTTTTTCTATTTTACCAGATATAAAAACTAAAAAACGAAACAAACTTACACCTGCAAACGTAAATGCTTTATGCGTGTTTAAGTCAGCATTAAAAGCGAGAAAGGAACCGCTTTAAATATTAACATCAATGAAGAGCATTTATCTTTAATGTCAATAGACAAATTATATTCTACATGTCATAAAAAACAAGAAAGTCATCTAACATTATATACTGCAGATGATTGTGACATGGCTGGTCCTTCCTCGTCTACAATGCTATAAATAATTTATTTATGAAAAAAAGAAGTTTAATAATTATCAATTCAATATTAAGTTTGTCGGACACTTTGCGTGTTGGGCAGTTTATTTATTATTAATTTAAAATTAAATTTGTCGGACACTTTGCGTGTTGGACAGTTTATTTAATATCAATTTAAAATTAAATTTGTCGGACACTTTGCGTGTTGGACAGTTTTTTTTTTATCAATTCAATATTAAGTTTGTCGGACACTTTGCGTGTTGGACAGTTTATTTATTATCAATTTAAAATTAAATTTGTCGGACACTTTGCGTGTTGGACAGTTTTTTTTTTATCAATTCAATATTAAGTTTGTCGGACACTTTGCGTGTTGGACAGTTTATTTATTAACAATTTAATATTAAGTTTGTCGGACATTTTGCGTGTTGGACAATTCAGAAATGTGGTATGATATGGCTACTGGCGAAGGTCCACGTTAAAAAACCTAACGCACTGTAAGTGGCACCTCCTGGGTAGTGCGGAAGACCATATCATATTTTAACATACAGCCTGTAAAAAAACATGCATCTTGGTGCCCGCGATTCACGCGGCTCGCACGATGCGAGCACTCGTCTTAGTCACCGTAACGCGAAGGCTACGATTCGTAGGCTACGAATCGTAGCTGCCTCGGTGCGACGAAGACGAAACATATATATATCTGTCCTTTTCTGAAAGCCGAGCGAAGCGCGCTCACCGACAGGATGCCGGCGTGTGTGCGTGATCCCCCACTCCAGCAACATCGATGTTGCTCGGAGCTAAAATTCCCGTCACTGGGTAGGACGATAAAATGATCACGTGAGCATCTGCTGACGTCACCGTACGACGTCACGTGGTCAGATTTTTAAAAATTTTTTTTTCGTTTTTCGTCAATATCTCCGCTCCTGGAGAAAGTAGGACGCTGAAAATAATCACGTGGGCATCTGCTGACGTCACCGCACGACATCACGTGATCAGATTTTCAAAAAATTTTTTTCTGTTTTTCGTTAATATCTTCCCCCTGGAGGGGGTAGGACGCTAAAAATGGTCACGTGGGCATTTGCTGACGTCACCGCACGACGTCACGTGGTCAGATTTTCAAAAATTTCTTTTTCGTTTTTCGTCGATATTTTTGCCCCTGGAGAAAATAGGACTAAAAATGGTTACGTGGGCATCTGCTGACGTCACCGCACGACGTCACGTGGTCAGATTTTCAAAAATTTCTTTTTCGTTTTTTGTCAACATCTCCGCTCCTGGAAAAGGTAGGTCGCTAAAAATGGTCACGTGGGCATCTGCTGACGTCACCGCACGACGTCACGTGATCAGATTTTTAAAAATTTCTTTTGCGTTTTTCGCCAATATCTTCGCCCCTGGAAGAGGTAGGACGCTAAAAATGATCACGTGGGCATCTGCTGACGTCACCGCACGACGTCACGTGGTCAGATTTTTAAAAATTTTTTTTTTGTTTTTTGTTAATATCTTTGCTCTTGGAGAAAATAGGACGCTAAAAATAATCACGTAAGCATCTGCTGACGTCACCGCACGACGTCACGTAATCAGATTTTCAAAAATTTTTGTTTCGTTTTTCGTCAATATCTTCGCACCTGAAGAAGGTAGGACGCCAAAAATGGTCACGTGAGCATCTGCTGACGTCACAACACAACATCACGTGATCAGATTCTCAAAAATTTTTTTTTCGTTTTTTGTCAATATCTTCGCTTCTGGAGGGAGTAGGACGCTAAAAATGGTCACGTGGGCATCTACTGACGTCACCGCACGACGTCACGTGGTCAGATTTTCAAAAATTTTTTTTTCGTTTTTTGTCAACATCTCCGCTCCTGGAAAAGGTAGGTCGCTAAAAATGGTCACGTGGGCATCTGCTGACGTCACCGCACGACGTCACGTGATCAGATTTTTAAAAATTTCTTTTGCGTTTTTCGCCAATATCTTCGCCCCTGGAAGAGGTAGGACGCTAAAAATGATCACGTGGGCATCTGCTGACGTCACCGCACGACGTCACGTGGTCAGATTTTTAAAAATTTTTTTTTTGTTTTTTGTTAATATCTTTGCTCTTGGAGAAAATAGGACGCTAAAAATAATCACGTAAGCATCTGCTGACGTCACCGCACGACGTCACGTAATCAGATTTTCAAAAATTTTTGTTTCGTTTTTCGTCAATATCTTCGCTTCTGGAGGGAGTAAAACGCTAAAAATAGTCACGTGGGCATCTACTGACGTCACCGCACGACGTCACGTGGTCAGATTAAAAAAAAATTTTTTTTTGTTTTTCGTCAATATTTTTGCCCCTGGAAGCGGTAGGACGCTAAAAATAATCACGTGGGCATCTGCTGACGTCACCGCACGACGTCACGTGGTCAGATTTTCAAAATTTTTTTTTTCGTTTTTCGTCAATATCTCCGCTCCTGAAGAAAGTAGGACGCTGAAAATAATCACGTGGGCATCTGCTGACGTCACCGCACGACGTCACGTGGTCAGATTTTCAAAAACTTCTTTTTTGTTTTTCGTTAATATCTCTGCCTTTGGAGGAGGTAGGACGCTAAAAATAGTCACGTGGGCATTTGCTGACGTCACCGCACGACGTCACGTGGACAAATTTTCAAAAATTTCTTTTTCGTTTTTCGTCAACATTTTCGCCCCTGGAGAAAATAGAACTATAAAAATGGTTACGTGGGCATCTGCTGACGTCACCGCACGACGTCACGTGATCAGATTTTCAAAAATTTCTTTTTCGTTTTTCGTCAATATTTTTGCCCCTGGAAAAAGTAGGACGCTAAAAATGGTCACGTAAGCATCTGCTGACGTCACCGCACGACGTCACGTAGTCAGATTTTCAAAAATTTTTCTTTTGTTTTTTGTCAATATCATCGCTCCTGGAAAGGGTGGGACGCTGAAAATGGTCACGTGGGCATCTGCTGACGTCACCGCACGTCACGTGGTCAGATTTTCAAAAATTTTTTTTTGTTTTTTGTCAATATGTTTGCCCCTGGAGAAAGTAGAACGCTAAAAATAGTCACCTGGGCATCTGCTGACGTCACCGCACGACGTCACGTGGTCAGATTTTCAAAAATTTTTTTTTCGTTTTTCGTCAATATTTCCGCTTCTGGAAAAGGTAGGACGTTATAAATGGTCACGTGGGCATCTGCTGACGTCACCGCACGACGTCACATGGTCAAATTTTCAAAAATTTTTTTTTGTTTTTCGTCAATATCTCCGCCTTTGGAGAAAGTAGGACGCTGAAAATGGTCACGTGAGCATCTGCTGACGTTACCGCACGACGTCACGTAGTCAGATTTTCAAAAATTTTTTTTTTGTTTTTCGTCAATAACTTTGCTCTTGGAGGAGGTAGAACGCTGAAAATAATAACGTTGGCATCTGCTGACGTCACCGCACAACATCACGTGATCAGATTCTCAAAAATTTTTCTTTTGTTTTTTGTCAATATCTTAGCTCCTGGAGGGGGTAGGACGTTAAAAATGATCACGTGGGCATCTGCTGACGTCACCCCACGACGTCACGTGGTCAGATTTTCAAAAACTTTTTTTTTGTTTTTCGTCAATATTTCCGCCCCTGGAAAAAATAGGACGCTAAAAATAGTCACGTGGGCATCTGCTGACGTCACCGCACGACGTCACGTGGTCAGATTTTCAAAAACTTTTTTTTTGTTTTTCGTCAATATTTCCGCCTTTGGAAAAAATAGGACGCTAAAAATAGTCACGTGGGCATCTGCTGACGTCACCGTACGACGTCACGTGGTCAGATTTTTAAAAATTTTTTTTTCGTTTTTCGTCAATATCTCCGCTCCTGGAAAAAGTAGGACGCTGAAAATCACGTGGGCATCTGCTGACGTCACCGCACGACGTCACGTGGTCAGATTTTCAAAAAATTTTTTTGTTTTTCGTCAATATCTTCCCCGAGGGGGTAGGACGCTAAAAATGGTCACGTGGGCATCTGCTGACGTCACCGCACGACGTCACGTGGTCAGATTTTCAAAATTTTTTTTCGTTTTTCGTCAATATTTTGCCCCTGGAGAAAATAGGACTAAAAATGGTCACGTGGGCATCTGCTGACGTCACCGCACGACGTCACGTGGTCAGATTTTCAAAAATTTTTTTCGTTTTTGTCAATATCTCCGCTCCTGGAAGGGGTAGGACGCTAAAAATGGTCACGTGGGCATCTGCTGACGTCACCGCACGACGTCACGTGATCAGATTTTAAAAATTTCTTTTCGTTTTTCGTCAATATCTTCGCCCCTGGAAGAGGTAGGACGCTAAAAATGGTCACGTGGGCATCTGCTGACGTCACCGCACGACGTCACGTGGTCAGATTTTTAAAAATTTTTTTGTTTTTTGTCAATATCTTTGCTCTTGGAGAAAATAGGACGCTAAAAATAATCACGTGGGCATCTGCTGACGTCACCGCACGACGTCACGTGGTCAGATTTTCAAACATTTTTTTTTCGTTTTTCGTCAATATCTTCGCTCCTGAAGAAGGTAGGACGCTAAAAATGGTCACGTGGGCATCTGCTGACGTCACCGCACGACGTCACGTGGTCAGATTTTCAAAAATTTTTTTCGTTTTTTGTCAATATCTTCGCTTCTGGAGGGAGTCGGACGCTAAAAATGGTCACGTGGGCATCTACTGACGTCACCGCACGACATCACATGGTCAGATTTAAAAAAATTTTTTTTTTGTTTTCGTCTATATCTTTGCCCCTAGAAGGGGTAGGACGCTAAAAATAATCACGTGGGCATCTGCTGACGTCACCGCACGACGTCACGTGGTCAGATTTTCAAAAATTTTTTTTTTGTTTTTTGTTAATATCTTTGCTCCTGGAGAAGATAGGACGCTAAAAATAATCACGTGAGCATCTGCTGACGTCACCGCACGACGTCACGTAATCAGATTTTCAAAAATTTTTGTTTCGTTTTTCGTCAATATCTTCGCACTTGAAGAAGGTAGGACGTCAAAAATGGTCACGTGGGCATCTGCTGACGTCACCGCACAACATCACGTGATCAGATTCTCAAAAATTTTTTTTTTGTTTTTTGTCAATATCTTCGCTTCTGGAGAAAGTAAAACGCTAAAAATAGTCACGTGGGCATCTACTGACGTCACCGCACGACGTCACGTGGTCAGATTAAAAAAAAATTTTTTTTTGTTTTTCGTCAATATCTTTGCCCCTGGAAGCGGTAGGACGCTAAAAATAATCACGTGGGCATCTGCTGACGTCACCGCACGACGTCACGTGGTCAGATTTTCAAAAATTTTTTTTTTGTTTTTCGTCAATATCTTTGCTTCTGGAGAAAGTAGGAAGCTAAATATGGTTACGTATGCATCTGCTGACGTCACCGCACGACGTCACGTAATCAAATTTTCAAAATTTTTTTTTTTGTTTTTTGTCAGTATCTTTGCTCCTGAAAAGGTAGGACGCTAAAATGATCACGTGGGCATCTGCTGACGTCACCGCACGACGTCACGTGGTCAGATTTTCAAAAACTTTCTTTTTGTTTTTCGTCAATATCTTTGCCTTTGGAGAAGATAAGACGCTAAAAATGGTCACGGGCATCTGCTGACGTCACCGCACGACGTCACGTGGTCAGATTTTCAAAAACTTCTTTTTTGTTTTTCGTTAACATCTTTGCCCCTGAAGAAAATAGGACGCTAAAAATGGTCACGTGGGCATCTGCTGACGTCACCGCACGACGTCACGTGGTCAGATTTTCAAAATTTTTTTTCGTTTTTCGTCAATATCTTCGCTCCTGAAGAAAGTAGGACGCTGAAAATGGTCACGTGGGCATCTGCTGACGTCACCGCACGACGTCACGTGGTCAGATTTTCAAAATTTTTTTCGTTTTTCGTCAATATATTCGCCCCTGGAGAAGGTAGAACGCTAAAAATGGTCACGTGAGCATCTGCTGACGTCACCGCACGACGTCACGTGGTCAGATTTTCAAAAACTTCTTCGTTTTTCGTCAATATCTTTGCTCATGGAGAAGGTAAAACGCTAAAAATAGTCACGTGGGCATCTGCTGACGTCACCGCACGACGTCACGTGGTCAGATTTTCAAAAATTTCTTTTTTGTTTTTCGTCAATATCTTTGCTCCTGGAAAAGGTAGGACGCTAAAAATGGTCACGTGGGCATCTGCTGACGTCACCGCACGACGTCACGTAATTAGATTTTCAAAAATTTTTTTTTCGTTTTTTGTCAACATCTCCGCCCCTGAAAAAAGTGGGACGCGGAAAATGGTCACGTGGGCATCTGCTGACGTCACCGCACGTCACGTGGTCAGATTTTCAAAAATTTTTTTTTTGTTTTTCGTCAATATGTTTGCCCCTGGAGAAAGTAGAACGCTAAAAATAGTCACCTGGGCATCTGCTGACGTCACCGCACGACGTCACTTGGTCAGATTTTCAAAAATTTATTTTTGTTTTTCGTCAATATCTTTGCCCCTGGAGGGGGTAAGACGTTATAAATGGTCACGTGGACATCTGCTGACGTCACCGCACGACGTCACGTGGTCAGATTTTTAAAAAATTTTTTTGCGTTTTTCGTCAATATCTTCGCTTCTGGAGGAGGTAGGACGCTGAAAATGGTCATGTGGGCATCTGCTGACGTCACCGCACAATGATACGTTGCCAGATTAAAGAATATTTTTTTATCGTTTTTTGTCAATATCTCTGTTTCTGGTAAAAGTAGAACGCTGAAAATTGTAACGTGGACATCTGCTGACGTCACCGCACGACATCACGTGATCAGTTTTTCAAAAATTTTTTTTTTGTTTTTCGTCAATATCTTCGCCCCTGGAAAGAATAAGACGCTAAAAATGGTCACGTGGGCATTTGCTGACGTCACCGCACGACGTCACGTGGTCAGATTTTCAAAAATTTTTTTTTCGTTTTTCGTCAATATTTTTGCCCCTGGAGAAAATAGGACGCTAAAAATGGTCACGTGGGCATCTGCTGACGTAACCGCACGACGTCAAGTGGTCAGATTTTCAAAATTTTCTTTTTCGTTTTTTGTCTACATCTCCGCTCCTTGAGAGGATAGGACGCTAAAAATGGTCACGTGGGCATCTGCTGACGTCACCGCACGACGTCACGTGGTCAGATTTTCAAAATTTTTTTTCGTTTTTGTCAATATCTTCGCCCCTGAAGGGGGTAGGACGCCAAAAATAGTCACGTGGGCATCTGCTGACGTCACCGCACGACGTCAAGTGGTCATATTTTCAAAAATTTTTTTTTCGTTTTTTTTTAATATCTCCGCCCCTGGAGAGGGTAGAACGCTAAAAATGGTCACGTGGGCATTTTCTGACGTCATCGCACGACGTCACGTGGTCAGATTTAAATAAATTTTTTTTTCGTTTTTCGTCAATATCTTTGCTCCTGGAGAAGGTAGGACGCTAAAAATGGTCACGTGGGCATCTGCTGACGTCACCGCACGACGTCACGTGGTCAGATTTTCAAAAATTTTTTTTTTGTTTTTTGTCAATATCTTTGCTCCTGGAGAAGATAGGACGCTAAAAATGGTCACGTGGGCATCTGCTGACGTCACCGCACGACGTCACGTGGTCAGATTTTCAAAATTTTTTTTCGTTTTTCGTCAATATCTTCGCCTTGAAGAAGGTAGGACTAAAAATGGTCACGTGGGCATCTGCTGACGTCACCGCACGACGTCACGTGGTCAGATTTTCAAAAATTTTTTTTGTTTTTTGTCAATATCTTCGCTTCTGGAGAAAGTAAAACGCTAAAAATGGTCACGTGGGCATCTGCTGACGTCACCGCACGACGTCACGTGGTCAGATTAAAAAAATTTTTTTGTTTTTCGTCAATATCTTTGCCCCTGGAAGCGGTAGGACGCTAAAAATGGTCACGTGGGCATCTGCTGACGTCACCGCACGACGTCACGTGGTCAGATTTTCAAAAATTTTTTTTGTTTTTCGTCAATATCTTTGCTTCTGAGAAAGTAGGAACGCTAAAATGGTCACGTGGGCATCTGCTGACGTCACCGCACGACGTCACGTAATCAAATTTTCAAAATTTTTTTTTTTGTTTTTTGTCAGTATCTTTGCTCCTGGAAAAGGTAGGACGATAAAATGATCACGTGAGCATCTGCTGACGTCACCGCACGACGTCACGTGGTCAGATTTTCAAAAACTTTCTTTTTGTTTTTCGTCAACATCTTTGCCTTTGGAGAAGATAAGACGCTAAAAATGGTCACGTGGGAATCTGCTGACGTCACCGCACGACGTCACGTGGTCAGATTTTCAAAAACTTCTTTTTTGTTTTTCGTTAACATCTTTGCCCCTGAAGAAAATAAAACGCTAAAAATGGTCACGTGGGCATCTGCTGACGTCACCGCACGACGTCACGTGGTCAGATTTTCAAAATTTTTTTTTTCGTTTTTCGTCAATATCTTCGCTCCTGAAGAAAGTAGGACGCTGAAAATAATCACGTGGGCATCTGCTGACGTCACCGCACGACATCACGTGGTCAGATTTTCAAAAATTTCTTTTTCGTTTTTCGTCAATATCTTCGCCCCTGGAGAAGGTAGAACGCTAAAAATGGTCACGTGGGCATCTGCTGACGTCACCGCACGACGTCACGTGGTCAGATTTTCAAAAACTTCTTCGTTTTTCGTCAATATCTTTGCTCATGGAGAAGGTAAAACGCTAAAAATAGTCACGTGGGCATCTGCTGACGTCACCGCACGACGTCACGTGGTCAGATTTTCAAAAATTTCTTTTTTGTTTTTCGTCAATATCTTTGCTCCTGGAAAAGGTAGGACGCTAAAAATGGTCACGTGGGCATTTGCTGACGTCACCGCACGACGTCACGTAATTAGATTTTCAAAAATTTTTTTTTCGTTTTTTGTCAACATCTCCGCCCCTGAAAAAAGTGGGACGCGGAAAATGGTCACGTGGGCATCTGCTGACGTCACCGCACGTCACGTGGTCAGATTTTCAAAATTTTTTTGTTTTTCGTCAATATCTTTGCCCCTGGAGAAAGTAGAACGCTAAAAATGGTCACGTGGGCATCTGCTGACGTCACCGCACGACGTCACGTGGTCAGATTTTCAAAAATTTTTTTGTTTTTCGTCAATATCTTTGCCCCTGGAGGGGTAAGACGCTAAAATGGTCACGTGGGCATCTGCTGACGTCACCGCACGACGTCACGTGGTCAGATTTTTAAAAATTTTTTTTGCGTTTTTCGTCAATATCTTCGCTTCTGGAGGAGGTAGGACGCTGAAAATGGTCATGTGGGCATCTGCTGACGTCACCGCACAATGATACGTTGCCAGATTAAAGAATATTTTTTCGTTTTTTGTCAATATCTCTGCTTCTGGAAAAGTAGAACGCTGAAAATGGTCACGTGGGCATCTGCTGACGTCACCGCACGACATCACGTGATCAGTTTTTCAAAAATTTTTTTTTTGTTTTTCGTCAATATCTTCGCCCCTGGAAAGAATAAGACGCTAAAAATGGTCACGTGGGCATTTGCTGACGTCACCGCACGACGTCACGTGGTCAGATTTTCAAAAATTTTTTTTTCGTTTTTCGTCAATATTTTTGCCCCTGGAGAAAATAGGACTATAAAAATGGTTACGTGGGAATCTGCTGACGTCACCGCACGACGTCACGTGGTCAGATTTTCAAAAATTTCTTTTTCGTTTTTTGTCTACATCTCCGCTCCTTGAGAGGATAGGACGCTAAAAATGGTCACGTGGGCATCTGCTGACGTCACCGCACGACGTCACGTGGTCAGATTTTCAAAAATTTCTTTTTCGTTTTTTGTCAATATCTTCGCCCCTGAAGGGGGTAGGACGCCAAAAATAGTCACGTGGGCATCTGCTGACGTCACCGCACGACGTCAAGTGGTCATATTTTCAAAAATTTTTTTCGTTTTTTCAATATCTCCGCCCCTGGAGAGGGTAGAACGCTAAAATGGTCACGTGGGCATCTGCTGACGTCACCGCACGACGTCACGTGGTCAGATTTAAAAAAATTTTTTTTTCGTTTTTCGTCAATATCTTTGCTCCTGGAGAAGGTAGGACGCTAAAAATGGTCACGTGGGCATCTGCTGACGTCACCGCACGACGTCACGTGGTCAGATTTTCAAAAATTTCTTTTTCGTTTTTCGTTAATATCTTTGCTCCTGGAGAAGGTAGAACGCTAAAAATGGTCACGTGGGCATCTGCTGACGTCACCGCACGACGTCACGTGGTCAGATTTTCAAAAATTTTTTTTTTGTTTTTCGTCAATATCTTTGCCTTTGAAGAGGGTAGGACGCTAAAAATGATCACGTGGGCATCTGCTGACGTCACCGCACGACGTCACGTGGTCAGATTTTCAAAAATTTCTTTTTTGTTTTTCGTCAATATCTTCGCCTCTGGAAGGAGTAGGACGCTAAAAATGGTCACGTGGGCATTTGCTGACGTCACCGCACGACCTCACGTATTTTGATTTTCAAAAATTTTTTTTTCGTTTTTTGTCAACATCTCCGCCCCTGGAGGGGGTAAAACGCTAAAAATGGTCACGTAGGCATCTGCTGACGTCACCGCACGACGTCACGTGGTCAGATTTTCAAAAATTTCTTTTTCGTTTTTCGTCAATATTTTCGCCCCTGAAAAAGTAAGACTAAAAATGGTCACGTGGGCATCTGCTGACGTCACCGCACGACGTCACGTGGTCAGATTTTCAAAAATTTTTTTCGTTTTTTGTCAATATCTCCGCCCCTGGAGGGGTAGGACGCTAAAATGGTCACGTGGGCATCTGCTGACGTCGCCGCACGACGTCACGTGGTCAGATTTTCAAAATTTTTTTGTTTTTTGTCAATATCTTCGCCTCTGGAGGGGGTAAAACGCTAAAAATTGTCACGTGGGCATCTGCTGACGTCACTGCACGACGTCACGTGGTAAGATTTTCATTTATTTTTTTTTCGTTTTTCGTCAATATTTCCGCTTTTGGAAGGAGTAGGACGCTGAAAATGGTCACGTGAGCATCTGCTGACGTCACCGCACAACGTCACGTGGTCAGATTTTCAAAAATTTTTTTTCGTTTTTTGTCAACATTTTCGCCCCTGGAAAGGGTAGGACGCTAAAAATGGTCACGTAAGCATCTGCTGACGTCACCGCACGACGTCACGTGGTCAAATTTTCAAAAATTTTTTTTTCGTTTTTTGTCAATATTTTCGCCCCTGAAAAAAAAAAGATTATAAAAATGGTTACGTGGGCATCTGCTGACGTCACCGCACGACGTCACGTGGTCAGATTTTCAAAAATTTTTTTTTGTTTTTCGTCAATATCTTTGCCCGTGGAGGGGGTAGGACGCTAAAAATGTTCACGTGGGCATCTGCTGACGTCACCGCACGACGTCACGTGGTCAGATTTTCAAAAATTTTTTTTTTGTTTTTCGTCAATATCTCCGCTCCTGAAGAAAGTAGGACGCTGAAAATAATCACGTGGGCATCTGCTGACGTCACCGCACGACGTCACGTGATCAGATTTTCAAAAATTTTTTTTTCGTTTTTCGTTAATATATTCGCCCCTGGAGAAGGTAGAACGCTAAAAATGGTCACGTGGGCATCTGCTGACGTCACCGCACGACGTCACGTGGTCAGATTTTCAAAAATTTCTTTTTCGTTTTTCGTCAATATCTTTGCTCCTGGAGAAGGTAGGACGCTAAAAATGGTCACGTGGGCATTTGCTGACGTCACCGCACGACGTCACGTAATTAGATTTTCAAAAATTTTTTTTCGTTTTTTGTCAATATCTTCGCTCCTGAAGGGGGTAGGACGCCAAAAATAGTCACGTGGGCATCTGCTGACGTCACCGCACGACGTCAAGTGGTCATATTTTCAAAAATTTTTTTTTCGTTTTTTTTTTAATATCTCCGCCCCTGGAAAAGGTAAAACGCTAAAAATGGTCACGTGGGCATTTTTTGACGTCATCGCACGACGTCACGTGGTCAGATTTAAATAAATTTTTTTTTTGTTTTTTGTCAATATTTCCGCCCCTGGAGAAGGTAAAACGCTAAAAATGGTCACGTGGGCATCTGCTGACGTCACCGCACGACGTCACGTGGTCAGATTTAAAAAATTTTTTTGTTTTTCGTCAATATCTTTGCCCTGGAGGGGTAGGACGCTAAAATGGTCACGTGGGCATCTGCTGACGTCACCGCACGACGTCACGTGGTCAGATTTTCAAAAATTTTTTTTGTTTTTCGTCAATATCTTTGCCCTGGAGGGTAGGACGCTAAAAATGGTCACGTGGGCATCTGCTGACGTCACTGCACGACGTCACGTGGTCAGATTTTCAAAAATTTTTTTTTCGTTTTTTGTCAATATTTCCGCTCCTGGAGAAAGTAGGACGTTGAATACGGTCACGTGGGCATCTGCTGACGTCACTGCACGACGTCACGTGGTCAGATTTTTAAAAATATTTTTTTGTTTTTCGTCAATATCTTTGCCCTGGAGGGGGTAGGACGCTAAAATGGTCACGTGGGCATCTGCTGACGTCACCGCACGACGTCACGTGGTCAGATTTTCAAAATTTTTTTTGTTTTTCGTCAATATTTGCCCCTGAAGAAAGTAGGACGCTAAAATGGTCACGTGGGCATCTGCTGACGTCACCGCACGACGTCACGTGGTCAGATTTTCAAAAATTTCTTTTTCGTTTTTTGTCAACATCTCCACTCCTGGAGGGGGTAGGACGCTAAAAACGGTCACGTGGGCATCTGCTGACGTCACCGCACGACGTCACGTAATCAGATTTTAAAAAATTTCTTTTGCGATTTTCGTCAATATCTTTGCCCCTGAAGAAGGTAGGACGCTAAAAATGGTCACGTGGGCATCTGCTGACGTCACCGCACGATGATTCTTTGCCAGATTTTCAAATTTCTTCTTTCGTTTTTTGTCAACATCTCCGCTCCTGGAAGGGATAGGACGCTAAAAATAATCACGTGGACATCTGCTGACGTCACCGCACGACGTCACGTGGTCAGATTTTTAAAAACATTTTTTGCGTTTTTCGTCAATATCTTCGCCCCTGGAAGAGGTAGGACGCTGAAAATGGTCATGTGGGCATCTGCTGACGTCACCGCACGAATATGCTGCCAAAAAATTTTTTTTTCGTTTTTTGTCAATATCTTTGCTTCTGGAAAAGTAGAACGCTGAAAATGGTCACGTGGGCATCTGCTGACGTCACCGCACGACGTCACGTGGTCAGATTTTCAAAAATTTTTTTTGTTTTTCGTCAATATCTTCGCCCTGAAAGGTAAGACGCTGAAAATGGTCACGTGGGCATCTGCTGACGTCACCGCACGACGTCACGTGGTCAGATTTTCAAAATTTTTTTTCGTTTTTTGTCAACATCTCCGCTTCTGAAAAAGGTAGGACGCTGAAAATGGTCACGTGGGCATCTGCTGACGTCACCGCACGTCACGTGGTCAGATTTTCAAAATTTTTGTTTTTCGTCAATATCTTTGCCCCTGGAGAAAGTAGAACGCTAAAATAGTCACGTGGGCATCTGCTGACGTCACCGCACGACGTCACGTGGTCAGATTTTCAAAAATTTTTTTTGTTTTTCGTCAATATTTCCGCCCCTGGAGGGGTAGGACGCTAAAAATGGTCACGTGGGCATCTGCTGACGTCACCGCACGACGTCACGTGGTCAGATTTTCAAAAATTTTTTTTTCGTTTTTCGTCAATATCTTCGCTTCTGAGAAGGTAGAACGCTAAAAATGGTCACGTGGCATCTGCTGACGTCACCGCACGACGTCACGTGGTCAGATTTTCAAAAATTTTTCGTTTTTTGTCAATATCTTCGCCCTTTGAAAAGGTAGGACGCTAAAAATGGTCACGGGCATCTGCTGACGTCACCGCACGACGTCACGTGGTCAAATTAAAAAAAATTTTTTCGTTTTTGTCAATATCTCCGCCTTGGAGAGAGTAGACGCTAAAAATGGTCACGTGGGCATCTGCTGACGTCACCGCACGACGTCACGTGGTCAGATTTTCAAAATTTTTTTCGTTTTTCGTCAATATCTTTGCCTTTGAAGAGGGTAGGACGCTGAAAAATCACGGGCATCTGCTGACGTCACCGCACGACGTCACGTGGTCAGATTTTAAAAATTTTTTTTTTGTTTTTGTCAATATCTTCGCCTTTGGAGAGAGTAGACGCTAAAATGGTCACGTGGGCATCTGCTGACGTCACCGCACGACGTCACGTGGTCAGATTTTCAAAATTTTTTTTTGTTTTTCGTCAATATCTTTGCCTTTGAAGAGGGTAGAACGCTAAAAATGGTCACGGGCATCTGCTGACGTCACCGCACGACGTCACGTGGTCAGATTTTAAAAATTTTTTGTTTTTGTCAATATCTTCGCCTCTGGAGAGGGTAGAACGCTAAAAATGGTCACGTGGGCATCTGCTGACGTCACCGCACGACGTCACGTGGTCAGATTTTCAAAAATTTTTTTTCGTTTTTCGTCAATATTTCCGCCTTTGAGGGGGTAGGACGCTGAAAATGGTCACGTGGGCATCTGCTGACGTCACCGCACGACGTCACGTGGTCAGATTTTCAAAATTTTTTTGTTTTCGTCAATATCTCTGCCCCTGGAGAAGGTAGGACGCTAAAAATGGTCACGTGGGCATCTGCTGACGTCACCGCACGACGTCACGTGGTCAGATTTTCAAAAATTTTTTTGTTTTTCGTCAATATTTTCGCCTTTGGAGAAAGTAAACGCTAAAATGGTCACGTGGGCATCTGCTGACGTCACCGCACGACGTCACGTGGTCAGATTTTCAAAATTTTTTTTTCGTTTTTCGTCAATATCTTCGCTTCTGGAGAAAGTAGGACGCTGAAAATGGTCACGTGGGCATCTGCTGACGTCACCGCACGACGTCACGTGGTCAGATTTTCAAAAATTTTTTTTTCGTTTTTTGTCAATATTCGCCCCTGAAGGGGTAGGACGCTAAAATGGTCACGTGGGCATCTGCTGACGTCACCGCACGACGTCACGTGGTCAGATTTTCAAAAATTTTTTTCGTTTTTTGTCAATATCTTCGCTCCTGGAGAAGGTAGGACGCTAAAAATGGTCACGTGGGCATCTGCTGACGTCACCGCACGACGTCACGTCAGATTTTCAAAAATTTTTTTCGTTTTTCGTCAATATCTTTGCCCTGGAGAAGGTAGGACGCTAAAATGGTCACGTGGGCATCTGCTGACGTCACCGCACGACGTCACGTGGTCAGATTTTCAAAATTTTTTTTCGTTTTTGTCAATATCTTCGCTTCTGGAGAATAGGACGCAAAATGGTCACGGGCATCTGCTGACGTCACCGCACGACGTCACGTGGTCAGATTTTCAAAAATTTTTTTTCGTTTTTCGTCAATATCTCGCCCCTGATAAAGTAGGACGCTAAAAATGGTCACGTGGGCATCTGCTGACGTCACCGCACGACGTCACGTGGTCAGATTTTCAAAAATTTTTTTTCGTTTTTTGTCAATATCTTCGCCCCTGGAGGGGTAGGACGCTAAAAATGGTCACGTGGGCATCTGCTGACGTCACCGCACGACGTCACGTGGTCAATTCAAAAATTTTTTCGTTTTTTGTCAATATCTTTGCTTCTGGTGAAGGTAGAACGCTGAAAATGGTCACGTGGGCATCTGCTGACGTCACCGCACGACGATACGTTGTCAGATTTTCAAAAATTTTTTTCGTTTTTGTCAATATCTTCGCCTCTGAGAAAGTAGAACGCTGAAAATGGTCACGTGAGCATCTGCTGACGTCACCGCACGACGTCACGTGGTCAGATTTTCAAAAATTTCTTTTTCGTTTTTCGTCAATATCTTCGCCTCTGGAAAAAGTAGAACGCTGAAAATAGTCACGTGGGCATCTGCTGACGTCACCGCACGACGTCACGTGGTCAGATTTTCAAAAATTTTTTTTTTTGTTTTTCGTCAATATCTCCGCTCCAGGAGGGGGTAGGACGCTAAAAATGGTCACGTGGGCATCTGCTGACGTCACCGCACGACGTCACGTGGTCAGATTAAAAAAAATTTTTTTTTCGTTTTTCGTCAATATCTCCGCCCCTGAAAAGGTAGAACGCTAAAAATGGTCACGGGCATCTGCTGACGTCACCGCACGACGTCACGTGGTCAGATTTTCAAAAATTTTTTTGTTTTTCGTCAATATCTTCGCTCTGGTGAAGGTAGAACGCTAAAAATGGTCACGTGGGCATCTGCTGACGTCACCGCACGACGTCACGTGGTCAGATTTTCAAAAATTTTTTTCGTTTTTGTCAATATCTTCGCCCCTGAAGGGAATAGGACGCTAAAAATGGTCACGTGGGCATCTGCTGACGTCACCGCACGAATCACGTTGTCAGATTTTCAAAAATTTTTTTCGTTTTTTGTCAATATCTTTGCTTCTGGTGAAGGTAGAACGCTGAAAATGGTCACGTGGGCATCTGCTGACGTCACCGCACGATGACGTTGTCAGATTTTCAAAAATTTTTTTCGTTTTTTGTCAATATCTTTGCTTCTGGTGGAAGTAGAACGCTGAAAATGGTCACGTGGGCATCTGCTGACGTCACCGCACGACGATTCGTTTCAGATTTTCAAAAATTTTTTTTTGTTTTTGTCAATATCTCTGCTTCTGGTGAAGGATAGAAAGCTGAAAATGGTCACGTGGGCATCTGCTGACGTCACCGCACGACGATCACGTTGTCAGATTTAAAAAATTTTTTTCGTTTTTTGTCAATATCTTTGCTTCTGAGAAAGTAAAACGCTAAAAATGGTCACGTGGGCATCTGCTGACGTCACCGCACGATGTACGTTGTCAGATTTTCAAAATTTTTTTTCGTTTTCGTCAATATCTCTGCTTCTGGTGAAGGTAGAACGCTGAAAATGGTCACGTGGGCATCTGCTGACGTCACCGCACGACGTCACGGTCAGATTCAAAAATTTTTTTTCGTTTTTCGTCAATATCTTCGCTTCTGGAGAAAGTAGGACGCTGAAAATGGTCACGTGGGCATCTGCTGACGTCACCGCACGACGTCACGTGGTCAGATTTTCAAAATTTTTTTCGTTTTTTGTCAATATCTTCGCCCTGGAGGGGTAGGACGCTAAAAATGGTCACGTGGGCATCTGCTGACGTCACCGCACGACGTCACGTGGTCAGATTTTCAAAAATTTTTTTTCGTTTTTTGTCAATATCTTTGCTTCTGGTGAAAGTAGAACGCTGAAAATGGTCACGTGGGCATCTGCTGACGTCACCGCACGACGATCACGTTGTCAGATTTTCAAAAATTTTTTTTTCGTTTTTGTCAATATCTTTGCTTCTGGTGAAAGTAGAACGCTAAAAATGGTCACGTGGGCATCTGCTGACGTCACCGCACGACGTTCTTGTCAGATTTTCAAAAATTTTTTTGTTTTTTGTCAATATTTCTGCTTCTGGTGAAGGTAGAACGCTGAAAATGGTCACGTGGGCATCTGCTGACGTCACCGCACGACGTCATTGGTCAGATTTTCAAAATTTTTTTGTTTTTTGTCAATATCTCTACTTTTGGTGAAAGTAGAACGCTGAAAATAGTCACGTGGGCATTTGCTGACGTCACCGCACGACGTCACGTGGTCAGATTTTAAAAATTTTTTTTCGTTTTTCGTCAATATCTTGCCCCTGAAGATAGACGCTAAAAATGGTCACGTGGGCATCTGCTGACGTCACCGCACGACGTCACGTGGTCAGATTTTCAAAAATTTTTTTTTCGTTTTTTGTCAATATTTTCGCCCTTAGAGGGGGTAGGACGCTAAAAATGGTCACGTGGGCATCTGCTGACGTCACCGCACGACGTCACGTGGTCAGATTTTCAAAATTTTTTTTCGTTTTTTGTCAATATCTTTGCTTCTGGTGGAGGAGAACGCTGAAAATGGTCACGTGGGCATCTGCTGACGTCACCGCACGACGATCACGTTTCAGATTTTCAAAAATTTTTTTGTTTTTGTCAATATCTCTGCTTCTGGTGAAGGTAGAACGCTGAAAATGGTCACGTGGGCATCTGCTGACGTCACCGCACGACGATTTGTTGCCAGATTTTCAAAATTTTTTTTGTTTTTGTCAATATTTCTGCCTCTGGTGAAAGTAGAACGCTGAAAATGGTCACGTGGGCATCTGCTGACGTCACCGCACGATGATACGTTGCCAGATTTTCAAAAATTTTTTTTGTTTTTTGTCAATATCTCTGCTTCTGGTAAAGGTAGAACGCTGAAAATGGTCACGTGGGCATCTGCTGACGTCACCGCACGATGATACGTGCCAGATTTTCAAAAATTTTTTTCGTTTTTGTCAATATCTTTTCTGGTGAAGGTAGAACGAAAATGGTCACGTGGGCATCTGCTGACGTCACCGCACGACGTCACGTGGTCAGATTTTCAAAATTTTTTTTTCGTTTTTCGTCAATATCTTCGCTTCTGAAAAGGTAGAACGCTAAAAATGGTCACGTGGGCATCTGCTGACGTCACCGCACGACGTCACGTGGTCAGATTTTCAAAAATTTTTTTGTTTTTCGTCAATATCTTCGCTTCTGGAGAAGGTAGAACGCTAAAAATGGTCACGTGGGCATCTGCTGACGTCACCGCACGACGTCACGTGGTCAGATTTTCAAAATTTTTTTCGTTTTTTGTCAATATCTTTGCCCTTGAAAGGGTAGGACGCTGAAAATGGTCACGTGGGCATCTGCTGACGTCACCGCACGATCACGTTGCCAGATTTTCAAAAATTTTTTTTTCGTTTTTTGTCAATATCTTTGCTTCTGGTGAAGGTAGAACGCTGAAAATGGTCACGTGGGCATCTGCTGACGTCACCGCACGACGATCACGTGGTCAGATTTTCAAAAATTTTTTTGTTTTTTGTCAATATTTCTGCTTGGAAAGGTAGAACGCTGAAAATGGTCACGTGGGCATCTGCTGACGTCACCGCACGACGACGTTGCCAGATTTTCAAAAATTTTTTTCGTTTTTGTCAATATTTCTGCTCTGGTGAAAGTAGAACGCTGAAAATGGTCACGTGGGCATCTGCTGACGTCACCGCACGATGATACGTTGCCAGATTTTCAAAAATTTTTTTGTTTTTTGTCAATATCTCTGCTTCTGGAAAGGTAGAACGCTGAAAATGGTCACGGGCATCTGCTGACGTCACCGCACGATGATTCGTTGTCAGATTTTCAAAAATTTTTTTTCGTTTTTGTCAATATCTTCTGCTTCTGGTGAAGGTAGAACGCTGAAAATGGTCACGTGGGCATCTGCTGACGTCACCGCACGACGATACGTTGCCAGATTTTCAAAAATTTTTTTCGTTTTTTGTCAATATCTTTGCTTCTGGTGAAAGTAGAACGCTAAAAATGGTCACGTGGGCATCTGCTGACGTCACCGCACGACGTACGTTGTCAGATTTTCAAAAATTTTTTTTCGTTTTCGTCAATATCTTCTGCTTCTGGTGAAGGTAGAACGCTGAAAATGGTCACGTGGGCATCTGCTGACGTCACCGACGTCACGTGGTCAGATTTTCAAAAATTTTTTTTGTTTTTCGTCAATATCTCCGCCTGGAGGAGGTAGGACGCTAAAATGGTCACGTGGGCATCTGCTGACGTCACCGCACGACGTCACGTGGTCAGATTTTCAAAATTTTTTTTTGTTTTTCGTCAATATTTGCCCCTGAAAAAGGTAGAACGCTAAAAATGGTCACGTGGGCATCTGCTGACGTCACCGCACGACGATACGTTGTCAGATTTTCAAAAATTTTTTTCGTTTTCTGTCAATATCTTTGCTTTGGTAGAGGTAGAACGCTGAAAATTGTCACGTGGGCATCTGCTGACGTCACCGCACGATGATTCGTTATCAGATTTTCAAAAATTTTTTTTTCGTTTTTTGTCAATATCTTTGCTTCTGGTGAAGGTAGAACGCTGAAAATGGTCACGTGGGCATCTGCTGACGTCACCGCACGACGATTCGTTGCCAGATTTTCAAAAATTTTTTTCGTTTTTGTCAATATCTTTGCCTCTGATGAAATAGAACGCTGAAAATGGTCACGTGGGCATCTGCTGACGTCACCGCACGATGATACGTTGTCAGATTTTCAAAAATTTTTTTTTTCGTTTTTCGTCAATATCTTCGCCCTGAAAGGGTAGGACGCTGAAAATGGTCACGTGGGCATCTGCTGACGTCACCGCACGATGATTCGTTGTCAGATTTTCAAAAATTTTTTTTTTTCGTTTTTGTCAATATCTTTGCTTCTGGTGAGGGTAGAAAATGGTCACGTGGGCATCTGCTGACGTCACCGCACGACGATACGTTGTCAGATTTTCAAAAATTTTTTTTTTTTTTGTCAATATCTTTGCCTCTGAGAAGGTAGAACGCTGAAAATGGTCACGTGGGCATCTGCTGACGTCACCGCACGACGTCACGTTGTCAGATTTTCAAAAATTTTTTTTCGTTTTTCGTCAATATCTTCGCCCCTGGAAAGGGTAGGACGCTGAAAATGGTCACGTGGGCATCTGCTGACGTCACCGCACGACGTCACGTGGTCAGATTTTAAAAATTTTTTTTCGTTTTTCGTCAATATCTTGCTCTCTGAAAGGTAGGACGCTGAAAATGGTCACGTGGGCATCTGCTGACGTCACCGCACGACGTCACGTGGTCAGATTTTCAAAAATTTTTTTGTTTTTCGTCAATATCTTTGCCTCTTGAGGGGTAGAACGCTGAAAATGGTCACGTGGGCATCTGCTGACGTCACCGCACGACGTCACGTGGTCAGATTTTCAAAATTTTTTTCGTTTTTCGTCAATATCTTCGCCCCTGGAAGGTAGACGCTAAAAATGGTCACGTGGGCATCTGCTGACGTCACCGCACGACGTCACGTGGTCAGATTTTCAAAATTTTTTTTTGTTTTTCGTCAATATCTTCGCCCTTAAAGGGGGTAGAACGCTAAAAATGGTCACGTGGGCATCTGCTGACGTCACCGCACGATGACGTTGCCAGATTTTCAAAAATTTTTTTCGTTTTTTGTCAATATCTTTGCTTCTGGTGAAGGTAGAACGCTGAAAATTGTCACGTGGGCATCTGCTGACGTCACCGCACGATGATTCGTTGCCAGATTTTCAAAATTTTTTCGTTTTTTGTCAATATCTTTGCTTCTGGTGGAGGTAGAACGCTGAAAATTGTCACGTGGGCATCTGCTGACGTCACCGCACGATGATTCGTGGTCAGATTTTCAAAATTTTTTTTTGTTTTTTGTCAATATCTCTGCTTCTGGAAAGGTAGAACGCTGAAAATGGTCACGTGGGCATCTGCTGACGTCACCGCACGACGATTCGTTGCCAGATTTTCAAAAATTTTTTTCGTTTTTGTCAATATCTTTGCTTCTGGTGAAGGTAGAACGCTGAAAATGGTCACGTGGGCATCTGCTGACGTCACCGCACGACGATTTGTTGTCAGATTTTCAAAAATTTTTTTTTGTTTTTTGTCAATATCTTTGCTTCTGAGAAAGTAGAACGCTGAAAATGGTCACGTGGGCATCTGCTGACGTCACCGCACGACGATACGTTGTCAGATTTTCAAAATTTTTTTTCGTTTTTCGTCAATATCTTGCTTCTGAAGAGAATAGAACGCTGAAAATGGTCACGTGGGCATCTGCTGACGTCACCGCACGACGTCACGTGGTCAGATTTTCAAAAATTTTTTTTTTTCGTCAATATCTTCGCCCCTGGAAAAGGTAGGACGCTAAAAATGGTCACGTGGGCATCTGCTGACGTCACCGCACGACGTCACGTGGTCAGATTTTCAAAATTTTTTCGTTTTTCGTCAATATCTCCGCCTCTGAGGTAGGACGCTAAAAATGGTCACGTGGGCATCTTCTGACGTCACCGCACGACGTCACGTGGTCAGATTTTCAAAAATTTGTTTTTTGTTTTTCGTCAATATCTTTGCCCCTGGAGAGAATAAAACGCTAAAAATGGTCACGTGGGCATCTGCTGACGTCACCGCACGACGTCACGTCGTCAGATTTTCAAAAATTTTTCTTTTGTTTTTTGTCAATATTTCCGCCCTTGGAAGGGGTATAACGCTAAAAATGGTCACGTGGGCATCTGCTGACGTCACCGCACGACGTCACATGGTCAAATTTTCAAAATTTTTTTTTTTGTCAATATCTCTGCCCCTGGAGGGGTAGACGAAAATGGTCACGTGGGCATCTGCTGACGTCACCGCACGACGTCACGTGGTCAGATTTTCAAAATTTTTTTTGTTTTTCGTCAATATCTTCGCCCTGGAGAGGGTAGGACGCTAAAATGGTCACGTGGGCATCTGCTGACGTCACCGCACGACGTCACGTGGTCAGATTTTCAAAAACTTTTTTTTCGTTTTTTGTCAATATCTTCGCCCCTGGAGGGGTAGGACGCTAAAATGGTCACGGGCATCTGCTGACGTCACCGCACGACGTCACGTGGTCAGATTTTCAAAATTTTTTTTTGTTTTCGTCAATATCTCCGCCCCTGGAGGGGTAGGACGCTAAAAATGGTCACGTGGGCATCTGCTGACGTCACCGCACGACGTCACGTGGTCAGATTTTCAAAATTTTTTTTCGTTTTTTGTCAATATCTTCGCCCCTGAAAGAGTAGGACGCTGAAAATGGTCACGTGGGCATCTGCTGACGTCACCGCACGACGTCACGTGGTCAGATTTTCAAAATTTTTTTCGTTTTTCGTCAATATCTTCGCCTCTGGAGGGGGTAGGACGCTAAAAATGGTCACGGGCATCTGCTGACGTCACCGCACGACGTCACGTGGTCAGATTTTCAAAAATTTTTTTTGTTTTTCGTCAATATCTGCCCCTGGAGAGGTAAACGCTAAAAATGGTCACGTGGGCATCTGCTGACGTCACCGCACGACGTCACGTGGTCAGATTTTCAAAAATTTTTTTGTTTTTTGTCAATATTTCCGCCCCTGGAAGGGGTAGAACGCTAAAATGGTCACGTGGGCATCTGCTGACGTCACCGCACGACGTCACGTGGTCAGATTTTCAAAAATTTCTATTTTGTTTTTCGTCAATATCTCTGCCCCTGGAGGGGATAGGACGCTAAAAATGGTCACGTGGGCATCTGCTGACGTCACCGCACGACGTCACGTGGTCAGATTTTCAAAAATTTTTCTTTAGTTTTTCGTCAATATCTCCGCCCCTGGAGAGGGTAGGACGCTAAAAATGGTCACGTGGGCATCTGCTGACGTCACCGCACGACGTCACGTGGTCAGATTTTCAAAAATTTTTTTTTCGTTTTTCGTCAGTATCATCGCCCCTGGAGGGCGTAGGACGCTGAAAATGGTCACGTGGGCATCTGCTGACGTCACCACACGTCACGTGGTCAAATTTTCAAAATTTTTTTTTTCGTTTTTCGTTAATATCTTCGCCCCTGGAGAAGGTAGGACGTTAAAAATGGTCACGTGGGCATCTGCTGACGTCACCGCACGACGTCACGTGGTCAGATTTTCAAAAATTTTTTTTGTTTTTCGTCAATATCTTCGCCCCTGGAGAGGGTAGGACGCTAAAATGGTCACGTGGGCATCTGCTGACGTCACCGCACGACGTCACGTGGTCAGATTTTCAAAATTTTTTTCGTTTTTTGTCAATATCTTCGCCCCTGGAGGGGTAGGACGCTAAAAATGGTCACGTGGGCATCTGCTGACGTCACCGACGTCACGTGGTCAGATTTTCAAATATTTCTTTTTCGTTTTTTGTCAATATCTTCGCCCCTGGAGGGAGTAGGACGCCAAAAATAGTCACGTGGGCATCTGCTGACGTAATCGCACGACGTCAAGTGGTCATATTTTCAAAATTTTTTTTTCGTTTTTCGTCAATATCTTCGCTTCTGGAAAAAGTAGGACGCTAAAAATGGTCACGTGGGCATCTGCTGACGTCACCGCACGACGTCACGTGGTCAAATTTTCAAAAATTTTTTCGTTTTTTGTCAATATCTTTGCCCCTGAAGGAGTAGGACGCCAAAAATGGTCACGTGGGCATCTGCTGACGTCACCGCACGACGTCACGTGGTCAGATTTTCAAAAATTTTTTTGTTTTTTGTCAATATTTCTGTTCCTGGAGGTAGGACGCTAAAAATGGTCACGTGGGCATCTGCTGACGTCACCGCACGACGTCACGTGGTCAGATTTTTAAAAATTTTTTTGTTTTTCGTCAATATCTTCGCCCCTGGAGGTAGAACGCTAAAAATGGTCACGTGGGCATCTGCTGACGTCACCGCACGACGTCACGTGGTCAGATTTTCAAAAATTTTTTTCGTTTTTCGTCAATATCTCCGCCTCTGGAGGGGTAGGACGCTAAAAATGGTCACGTGGGCATCTGCTGACGTCACCGCACGACGTCACGGTTTTTCAAAATTTTTTTTTGTTTTTCGTCAATATCTCGCCCCTGAGGGGAATAGGACGCTAAAATGGTCACGTGGGCATCTGCTGACGTCACCGCACGACGTCACGTGGTCAGATTTTCAAAATTTTTTTTGTTTTTCGTCAATATTCGCCCCTGGAGAAGGTAGGACGCTAAAAATGGTCACGTATCTGCTGACGTCACCGCACGACGTCACGTGGTCAGATTTTCAAAAATTTTTTGTTTTTCGTCAATATCTTCGCCCCTGGGAGGGGTAGACGCTAAAATGGTCACGTGGGCATCTGCTGACGTCACCGCACGACGTCACGTGGTCAGATTTTCAAAAATTTTTTTTCGTTTTTCGTCAATATCTTCGCCCCTGGAGAAGGTAGGACGCTAAAATGGTCACGTGGGCATCTGCTGACGTCACCGCACGACGTCACGTGGTCAGATTTTCAAAAATTTTTTTTTCGTTTTTCGTCAATATCTCGCCCCTGGAGAAGGTAGGACGCTAAAAATGGTCACGTGGGCATCTGCTGACGTCACCGCACGACGTCACGTGGTCAGATTTTCAAAATTTTTTTTCGTTTTTGTCAATATCTTCGCCCCTGGAAAAGGTAGGACGCTAAAAATGGTCACGGGCATCTGCTGACGTCACCGCACGACGTCACGTGGTCAGATTTTCAAAATTTTTTTTGTTTTTCGTCAATATCTCCGCCCCTGGAGAAGGTAGACGCTAAAATGGTCACGGGCATCTGCTGACGTCACCGCACGACGTCACGTGGTCAGATTTTCAAAATTTTTTTGTTTTTCGTCAATATCTTCGCCCTGGAAGGGGTAGGACGCTAAAATGGTCACGTGGGCATCTGCTGACGTCACCGCACGACGTCACGTGGTCAGATTTTCAAAATTTTTTTTCGTTTTGTCAATATCTGCCCTGGAGAGAGTAGACGCTAAAATGGTCACGTGGGCATCTGCTGACGTCACCGCACGACGTCACGTGGTCAGATTTTCAAAAATTTTTTCGTTTTTCGTCAATATCTCCGCCTCTGGAGGGGTAGGACGCTAAAATGGTCACGTGGGCATCTGCTGACGTCACCGCACGACGTCACGTGGTCAGATTTTCAAAATTTTTTTTGTTTTTGTCAATATCTTGCCCCTGAGGGAATAAGACGCTAAAAATGGTCACGTGGGCATCTGCTGACGTCACCGCACGACGTCACGTGGTCAGATTTTCAAAATTTTTTTGTTTTTGTCAATATCTTCGCCCTGGAGGGGGTAGAACGCTAAAATGGTCACGTGGGCATCTGCTGACGTCACCGCACGTCACGTGGTCAGATTTTCAAAATTTTTTTGTTTTTCGTCAATATCTTCGCCCCTGGAGGGGTAGGACGCTAAAAATGGTCACGTGGGCATCTGCTGACGTCACCGCACGACGTCACGTGGTCAGATTTTCAAAATTTTTTTTGTTTTTCGTCAATATCTCTGCCCCTGGAGGGGATAGGACGCTAAAAATGGTCACGTGGGCATCTGCTGACGTCACCGCACGACGTCACGTGGTCAGATTTTCAAAAATTTTTTTCGTTTTTTGTCAATATCTTCGCCCTTTGAAAGAGTAGGACGCTAAAAATGGTCACGTGGGCATCTGCTGACGTCACCGCACGACGTCACGTGGTCAGATTTTCAAAAATTTTTTTGTTTTTCGTCAATATCTTCGCCTTTGAGAGGGGTAGAACGCTAAAATGGTCACGTGGGCATCTGCTGACGTCACCGCACGACGTCACGTGGTCAGATTTTCAAAAATTTGTTTTTTGTTTTTTGTCAATATCTTTGCCCCTGGAGGGAATAAGACGCTAAAAATGGTCACGTGGGCATCTGCTGACGTCACCGCACGACGTCACGTCGTCAGATTTTCAAAAATTTTTCTTTTGTTTTTCGTCAATATCTTCGTTTGGAAAGGGTAGGACGCTAAAATGGTCACGTGGGCATCTGCTGACGTCACCGCACGACGTCACGTGGTCAGATTTTCAAAATTTTTTTGTTTTTCGTCAATATCTTCGCCCTGGAGGGTAGACGCTAAAATGGTCACGTGGGCATCTGCTGACGTCACCGCACGACGTCACGTGGTCAGATTTTCAAAAATTTTTTTCGTTTTTCGTCAATATCTTCGCCCCTGGAGGGGGTAGCGCAAAAATGGTCACGTGGGCATCTGCTGACGTCACCGCACGACGTCACGTGGTCAGATTTTCAAAATTTTTTTTTGTTTTTCGTCAATATTCCGCCTTGGAGGGGTAGGACGCTAAAAATGGTCACGTGGGCATCTGCTGACGTCACCGCACGACGTCACGTGGTCAGATTTTCAAAATTTTTTTTTTGTTTTTCGTCAATATCTTCGCCCCTGGAGGGGGTAGGACGCTAAAAATGGTCACGTGGGCATCTGCTGACGTCACCGCACGACGTCACGTGGTCAGATTTTCAAAAATTTTTTTTTTGGTTTTTCGTCAATATCTTTGCCCCTGGAGGGGGTAGGACGCTAAAAATGGTCACGCGGGCATCTGCTGACGTCACCGCACGACGTCACGTGATCAGATTTTCAAATATATTTTTTTCGTTTTTCGTCAATATCTTTGCCCCTGGAGGGTAGGACGCTAAAATGGTCACGTGGGCATCTGCTGACGTCACCGCACGACGTCACGTGGTCAGATTTTCAAAATTTTTTTTTTGTTTTTCGTCAATATCTTCGCCTCTGGAGAGGGTAAAACGCTAAAAATGGTCACGTGAACATTTGCTGACGTCACCGCACGACGTCACGTGGTCAGATTTTCAAAAATTTTTTTTTTGTTTTTTGTCAATATCTTCGCCCCAGGAGAAGGTAGGACGCTAAAAATGGTCACGTGGGCATCTGCTGACGTCTCCGCACGACGTCACGTGGTCAGATTCAAAAATTTTTTTTTGTTTTTCGTCAATATCTTGCTCCTGGAGGGGGTAGAACGCTGAAAATGGTCACGGGCATCTGCTGACGTCACCGCACGACGTCACGTGGTCAGATTTTAAAATTTTTTTCGTTTTTCGTCAATATCTTCGCTTCTGGAAAAAGTAGGACGCTAAAATGGTCACGTGGGCATCTGCTGACGTCACCGCACGACGTCACGTGGTCAGATTTTCAAAAATTTTTTTTCGTTTTTTGTCAATATCTTCGCCCTGGAGGAGTAGGACGCTAAAAATGGTCACGTGGGCATCTGCTGACGTCACCGCACGACGTCACGTGGTCAGATTTTCAAAAATTTTTTTCGTTTTTCGTCAATATTTCGTTCCTGGAGGGGTAGGACGCTAAAAATGGTCACGTGGGCATCTGCTGACGTCACCGCACGACGTCACGTGGTCAAATTTTCAAAAATTTTTTTTTGTTTTTCGTCAATATCTTTGCTTCTGGAGAGGGTAGGACGCTAAAAATGGTCACGTGGGCATCTGCTGACGTCACCGCACGACGTCACGTGGTCAGATTTTCAAAAATTTTTTTTGTTTTGTCAATATCTTTGCCCCTGGAGGGAATAGGACGCTAAAATGGTCACGTGGGCATCTGCTGACGTCACCGCACGACGTCACGTGGTCAGATTTTCAAAATTTTTTTTGTTTTTGTCAATATTCGCCCTTGGGGGGGGTAGACGCTAAAAATGGTCACGTGGGCATCTGCTGACGTCACCGCACGACGTCACGTGGTCAGATTTTCAAAAATTTTTTTGTTTTTCGTCAATATCTCCGCCCTGGAGGGGGTAGGACGCTAAAATGGTCACGGGCATCTGCTGACGTCACCGCACGACGTCACGTGGTCAGATTTTCAAAAATTTTTTTTTCGTTTTTCGTCAATATCTTTGCCCCTGGGAATAGGACGCTAAAATGGTCACGTGGGCATCTGCTGACGTCACCGCACGACGTCACGTGGTCAGATTTTCAAAATTTTTTTTTCGTTTTTCGTCAATATCTTCGCTTCTGGAAAAAATAGACGCAAAAAATGATCACGTGGGCATTTGCTGACGTCACCGCACGACGTCACGTGGTCAGATTTTCAAAAATTTCTTTTTCGTTTTTCGTCAATATTTTCGCCTTTGGAGAAGGTAAGACGCTAAAAATGGTCACGTGGGCATCTGCTGACGTCACCGCACGACGTTACGTGGTCAGATTTTTAAAAATTTCTTTTTTGTTTTTCGTCAATATCTTCGCTTCTGGAGTAGAACGCTGAAAATGGTCACGTGGGCATCTGCTGACGTCACCGCACGACGTCACGTGGTCAGATTTTCAAAATTTTTTTTTCGTTTTTCGTCAATATCTTCGCCCCTGGAGGGGGTAGGACGCTAAAAATGGTCACGGGCATCTGCTGACGTCACCGCACGACGTCACGTGGTCAGATTTTCAAAATTTTTTTCGTTTTTTTCGTCAATATCTTTGCTTCTGGAGGGTAGAACGCTAAAAATGGTCACGTGGGCATCTGCTGACGTCGCACGACGTCACGTGGTCAGATTTTCAAAAATTTTTTTCGTTTTTCGTCAATATTTTCGCTTCTGGAAAGTAGGACGCAAAAATGGTCACGTGGGCATCTGCTGACGTCACCGCACGACGTCACGTGGTCAGATTTTCAAAAATTTTTTTCGTTTTTCGTCAATATCTTGCCCCTGGAGGAGTAGGACGCTAAAATGGTCACGTGGGCATCTGCTGACGTCACCGCACGACGTCACGTGGTCAGATTTTCAAAAATTTTTTTTCGTTTTTCGTCAATATTTCCGTTCCTGGAGGGGTAGACGCTAAAATGGTCACGTGGGCATCTGCTGACGTCACCGCACGACGTCACGTGGTCAGATTTTCAAAAATTTTTTTGTTTTTCGTCAATATCTTTGCTTCTGGAGAGGTAGACGCTAAAAATGGTCACGTGGGCATCTGCTGACGTCACCGCACGACGTCACGTGGTCAGATTTTCAAAAATTTTTTTTTGTTTTTCGTCAATATCTTCGCCCCTGGAGGGAATAGGACGCTAAAAATGGTCACGTGGGCATCTGCTGACGTCACCGCACGACGTCACGTGGTCAGATTTTCAAAAATTTTTTGTTTTTGTCAATATCTTCGCCCTTGGAGGGGTAGGACGCTAAAAATGGTCACGTGGGCATCTGCTGACGTCACCGCACGACGTCACGTGGTCAGATTTTCAAAAATTCTTTTTTTGTTTTTCGTCAATATCTTCGCCCTGGAGGTAGGACGCTAAAAATCACGTGGGCATCTGCTGACGTCACCGCACGACGTCACGTGGTCAGATTTTCAAAAATTATTTTTTTGTTTTTCGTCAATATCTTCGCCCCTGAAAGGGTAGGACGCTAAAAATGGTCACGTGGGCATCTGCTGACGTCACCGCACGACGTCACGTGGTCAGATTTTCAAAATTTTTTTTTTGTTTTTCGTCAATATCTTCGCCCCTGGAAAAGGTAGGACGCTAAAAATGGTCACGTGGGCATCTGCTGACGTCACCGCACGACGTCACGTGGTCAGATTTTCAAAATTTTTTTTTCGTTTTTCGTCAATATCTTCGCCCCTGGAAAGGGTAGGACGCTTAAAATGGTCACGTGGGCATCTGCTGACGTCACCGCACGACGTCACGTGGTCAGATTTTCAAAAATTTCTTTTTGTTTTTCGTCAATATTTTCGCCCCTGGAGAAGGTAGGACGCTAAAAATGGTCACGTGGGCATCTGCTGACGTCACCGCACGACGTCACGTGGTCAAATTTTGAAAAATTTTTTTTTTGTTTTTCGTCAATATCTTCGCCCCTGGAGAAGGTAGGACGCTAAAATGGTCACGTGGGCATCTGCTGACGTCACCGCACGACGTCACGTGGTCAGATTTTCAAAATTTTTTTCGTTTTTCGTCAATATCTTGCCCTGGAGGGGGTAGGACGCTAAAAATGGTCACGGGCATCTGCTGACGTCACCGCACGACGTCACGTGGTCAGATTTTCAAAATTTTTTTTCGTTTTTCGTCATCTTTGCCCTGGAGGGGTAGGACGCTAAAAATGGTCACGTGGGCATCTGCTGACGTCACCGCACGACGTCACGTGGTCAGATTTTCAAAAATTTTTTTTTGTTTTTCGTCAATATCTCCGCCCCTGGAGGGGGTAGGACGCTAAAAATGGTCACGTGGGCATCTGCTGACGTCACCGCACGACGTCACGTGGTCAGATTTTCAAAATTTCTTTTTGTTTTTTGTCAATATCTTCGCCCCTGGAGAGGGTAGGACGCTAAAATGGTCACGGGCATCTGCTGACGTCACCGCACGACGTCACGTGGTCAGATTTTCAAAATTTTTTTGTTTTTCGTCAATATCTTTGCTCCTGGAGGTAGGACGCTAAAAATGGTCACGTGGGCATCTGCTGACGTCACCGCACGACGTCACGTGGTCAGATTTCAAAAATTTTTTTTCGTTTTTCGTCAATATCTTCGTTTTGGGAAAAGGTAGGACGCTAAAAATGGTCACGTGGGCATCTGCTGACGTCACCGCACGACGTCACGTGGTCAGATTTTCAAAAATTTTTTTTTCGTTTTTTGTCAATATCTTCGCCCCTGGAGAGAGTAGGACGCTAAAAATGGTCAGCATCTGCTGACGTCACCGCACGACGTCACGTGGTCAGATTTTAAAATTTTTTTCGTTTTTCGTCAATATTTCGCCCTGAGGGTAGGACGCTAAAAATGGTCACGTGGGCATCTGCTGACGTCACCGCACGACGTCACGTGGTCAGATTTTCAAAAATTTTTTTGTTTTTCGTCAATATCTTCGCTTCTGGAGAGGGTAGGACGCTAAAATGGTCACGGGCATCTGCTGACGTCACCGCACGACGTCACGTGGTCAGATTTTCAAAATTTTTTTTTGTTTTTCGTCAATATCTTTGCCCTGGAGGAATAAGACGCTAAAAATGGTCACGTGGGCATCTGCTGACGTCACCGCACGACGTCACGTGGTCAGATTTTCAAAATTTTTTTTTTGTTTTTGTCAATATCTTCGCCCTTGAGGTAGGACGCTAAAAATGGTCACGTGGGCATCTGCTGACGTCACCGCACGACGTCACGTGGTCAGATTTTCAAAAATTTCTTTTTTGTTTTTCGTCAATATCTTCGCCCCTGGAGAGGGTAGGACGCTAAAAATGGTCACGTGGGCATCTGCTGACGTCACCGCACGACGTCACGTGGTCAGATTTTCAAAAATTTTTTTGTTTTTCGTCAATATCTTCGCCCTTGAAAGGGTAGGACGCTAAAAATGGTCACGTGGGCATCTGCTGACGTCACCGCACGACGTCACGTGGTCAGATTTTTAAAAATTTTTTTTTTGTTTTTCGTCAATATCTTCGCCCTGGAAAAGGCTGAAAATGGTCACGTGGGCATCTGCTGACGTCACCGCACGACGTCACGTGGTCAGATTTCAAAAATTTTTTTTCGTTTTTCGTCAATATCTGCTTTGGAAAGGGTAGGACGCTAAAAATGGTCACGTGGGCATCTGCTGACGTCACCGCACGACGTCACGTGGTCAGATTTTCAAAAATTTTTTTTTGTTTTTCGTCAATATCTTCGCCCCTGGAGGGGTAGGACGCTAAAAATGGTCACGTGGGCATCTGCTGACGTCACCGCACGACGTCACGTGGTCAGATTTTCAAAATTTTTTTTTTGTTTTTCGTCAATATCTTCGCCCCTGGAGAAGGTAGGACGCTAAAAATGGTCACGTGGGCATCTGCTGACGTCACCGCACGACGTCACGTGGTCAGATTTTCAAAAATTTCTTTTTCGTTTTTCGTCAATATCTTTGCCCCTGGAGGGGGTAGGACGCTAAAAATGGTCACGTGGGCATCTGCTGACGTCACCGCACGACGTCACGTGGTCAGATTTTCAAAATTTTTTTTTCGTTTTTCGTCAATATCTTCGCCCCTGGAGAAGGTAGGACGCTAAAAATGGTCACGTGGGCATCTGCTGACGTCACCGCACGACGTCACGTGGTCAGATTTTCAAAATTTTTTTTCGTTTTTCGTCAATATCTTCGCCCCTGGAAGAGGTAGGACGCTAAAAATGGTCACGTGAGCATCTGCTGACGTCACCGCACGACGTCACGTAGTCAGATTTTCAAACATTTCTTTTTCGTTTTTCGTCAATATCTTCGCCTCTGGAGGGGGTAGGACGCTAAAAATGGTCACGTGGGCATCTGCTGACGTCACCGCACGACGTCACGTAATCAGATTTTTAAAAATTTCTTTTTTGTTTTTCGTCAATATCTTTGCTCCTGGAGAAAGTAGGACGCTAAAAATGGTCACGTGGGCATCTGCTGACGTCAGCGCACGACGTCACGTGGTCAGATTTTCAAAAATTTTTTTTCGTTTTTCGTCAATATCTTCGCTTCTGGAAAAAGTAGGACGCTAAAAATGGTCACGTGGGCATCTGCTGACGTCACCGCACGACGTCACGTGGTCAGATTTTCAAAAATTTTCGTTTTTTGTCAATATCTTTGCCCCTGGGAGAGGTAGGACGCTAAAATGGTCACGTGGGCATCTGCTGACGTCACCGCACGACGTCACGTGGTCAGATTTTAAAAAATTTTTTCGTTTTTTGTCAATATTTCGTTCCTGGAGGGGTAGGACGCTAAAAATGGTCACGTGGGCATCTGCTGACGTCACCGCACGACGTCACGTGGTCAGATTTTCAAAATTTTTTTTTGTTTTTTGTCAATATCTTCGCTTCTGGAGAGGGTAGGACGCTAAAAATGGTCACGTGGGCATCTGCTGACGTCACCGCACGACGTCACGTGGTCTTTCAAAAATTTTTTTTTTGTTTTTCGTCAATATTCTGCCTTGGAGGTAGGACGCTAAAAACACGGGCATCTGCTGACGTCACCGCACGACGTCACGTGGTCAGATTTTCAAAATTTTTTTTCGTTTTTTGTCAATATCTTCGCCCCTGGAGAGAGTAGGACGCTAAAAATGGTCACGTGGGCATCTGCTGACGTCACCGCACGACGTCACGTGGTCAGATTTTCAAAAATTTTTTTCGTTTTTCGTCAATATCTTCGCCTCTGGAGGGGTAGGACGCTAAAAATGGTCACGTGGGCATCTGCTGACGTCACCGCACGACGTCACGTGGTCAGATTTTCAAAAATTTTTTTTTGTTTTTCGTCAATATCTTTGCCCCTGGAGGGAATAAGACGCTAAAAATGGTCACGTGGGCATCTGCTGACGTCACCGCACGACGTCACGTGGTCAGATTTTCAAAATTTTTTTTGTTTTTCGTCAATATCTTCGCTTCTGAAAAGGTAAGACGCTAAAAATGGTCACGTGGGCATCTGCTGACGTCACCGCACGACGTCACGTGGTCAGATTTTCAAAATTTTTTTTCGTTTTTCGTCAATATTTTCGCCTTTGAGAAGGTAGGACGCTAAAATGGTCACGTGGGCATCTGCTGACGTCACCGCACGACGTCACGTGGTCAGATTTTTCAAAATTTTTTTGTTTTTCGTCAATATCTTTGCTTCTGGAGAGGGTAGGACGCTAAAAATGGTCACGTGGGCATCTGCTGACGTCACCGCACGACGTCACGTGGTCAGATTTTCAAAAATTTTTTTCGTTTTTCGTCAATATCTTCGCCCCTGGAGGGGTAGACGCTAAAAATGGTCACGTGGGCATCTGCTGACGTCACCGCACGACGTCACGTGGTCAGATTTTCAAAAATTTTTTTTCGTTTTTGTCAATATCTTTGCTTCTGGAGAGGTAGAACGCTGAAAATGGTCACGTGGGCATCTGCTGACGTCACCGCACGACGTCACGTGGTCAGATTTTCAAAATTTTTTTTCGTTTTTCGTCAATATTTTCGCTTCTGGAAAAAATAGGACGCAAAAAATGGTCACGTGGGCATCTGCTGACGTCACCGCACGACGTCACGTGGTCAGATTTTCAAAAATTTTTTTTTCGTTTTTTGTCAATATCTTTGCCCCTGGAGAAGTAGGACGCTAAAATGGTCACGTGGGCATCTGCTGACGTCACCGCACGACGTCACGTGGTCAGATTTTTAAAAATTTTTTTTCGTTTTTTGTCAATATTTCCGTTCCTGGAGGGGTAGGACGCTAAAAATGGTCACGTGGGCATCTGCTGACGTCACCGCACGACGTCACAAATTTTCAAAAATTTTTTTTTGTTTTTCGTCAATATCTTTGCTTCTGGAGAGGGTAGGACGCTGAAAATGGTCACGGGCATCTGCTGACGTCACCGCACGACGTCACGTGGTCAGATTCAAAAATCAAATTTTTTTTGTTTTTCGTCAATATCTTTGCCCTGGAGGGTAAGACGCTAAAAATGGTCACGTGGGCATCTGCTGACGTCACCGCACGACGTCACGTGGTCAGATTTTCAAAAATTTTATTTTTGTTTTTTGTCAATATCTCCGCTCCTGGAGGGGGTAGAACGCTATAAATGGTCACGTGGGCATCTGCTGACGTCACCGCACGACGTCACGTAGTCAAATTTTCAAAAATTTTTTTGTTTTTCGTCAATATCTTCGCCCCTGGAGGGGTAGGACGCTAAAAATGGTCACGTGGGCATCTGCTGACGTCACCGCACGACGTCACGTGGTCAGATTTTCAAAATTTTTTTTTTTTTTTCGTCAATATCTTCGCCCCTGAAAGGGTAGGACGCTAAAAATGGTCACGTGGGCATCTGCTGACGTCACCGCACGACGTCACGTGGTCAGATTTTCAAAAATTTTTTTGTTTTTCGTCAATATCTTCGCCCTGGAAAAGGTAGAACGCTAAAAATGGTCACGTGGGCATCTGCTGACGTCACCGCACGACGTCACGTGGTCAGATTTTCAAAATTTTTTTTTGTTTTTCGTCAATATTTTCGCTTCTGGAAGGTAGGACGCTAAAAATGGTCACGTGGGCATCTGCTGACGTCACCGCACGACGTCACGTGGTCAGATTTTCAAAAATTTTTTTTGTTTTTCGTCAATATCTTCGCCCCTGGAGGGGTAGGACGCTAAAAATGGTCACGTGGGCATCTGCTGACGTCACCGCACGACGTCACGTGGTCAGATTTTCAAAAATTTTTTTTTTGTCAATATCTTCGCCCCTGGAGGGGGTAGGACGCTAAAAATGGTCACGTGGGCATCTGCTGACGTCACCGCACGACGTCACGTGGTCAGATTTTCAAAATTTTTTTCGTTTTTTGTCAATATCTTGCCCTGGAGAAGGTAGGACGCTAAAATGGTCACGTGGGCATCTGCTGACGTCACCGCACGACGTCACGTGGTCAGATTTTCAAAAATTTTTTTTTCGTTTTTCGTCAATATCTTGCCCTGGAGGTAGGACGCTAAAATGGTCACGTGGGCATCTGCTGACGTCACCGCACGACGTCACGTGGTCAGATTTTCAAAATTTTTTTTTTGTTTTTCGTCAATATCTTCGCCCCTGGAGGGGTAGGACGCTAAAAATGGTCACGTGGGCATCTGCTGACGTCACCGCACGACGTCACGTGGTCAGATTTTCAAAATTTTTTTGTTTTTCGTCAATATCTTCGCCCCTGGAGAGGGTAGGACGCTAAAAATAGTCACGTGGGCATCTGCTGACGTCACCGCACGACGTCACGTGGTCAGATTTTCAAAAATTTTTTTTTCGTTTTTCGTCAATATCTTTGCCCCTGGAGAGGGTAGGACGCTAAAAATGGTCACGTGGGCATCTGCTGACGTCACCGCACGACGTCACGTGGTCAGATTTTCAAAATTTTTTTTTCGTTTTTCGTCAATATCTTCGCTTCTGGAAAGGTAGGACGCAAAATGGTCACGTGGGCATCTGCTGACGTCACCGCACGACGTCACGTGGTCAGATTTTCAAAAATTTTTTTTTCGTTTTTTGTCAATATCTTCGCCCCTGGAAGGAGTAGGACGCTAAAAATGGTCACGTGGGCATCTGCTGACGTCACCGCACGACGTCACGTGGTCAGATTTTAAAAATTTTTTTTTCGTTTTTCGTCAATATTTCCGCCCCTGGAGGGGTAGGACGCTAAAATGGTCACGTGGGCATCTGCTGACGTCACCGCACGACGTCACGTGGTCAGATTTTCAAAATTTTTTTGTTTTTCGTCAATATCTTCGCTTCTGGAGGGTAGGACTAAAAATGGTCACGTGGGCATCTGCTGACGTCACCGCACGACGTCACGTGGTCAATTTTCAAAATTTTTTTTGTTTTTCGTCAATATCTTTGCCCCTGGAGGGGGTAGGACGCTAAAAATGGTCACGTGGGCATCTGCTGACGTCACCGCACGACGTCACGTGGTCAGATTTTCAAAAATTTTTTTCGTTTTTTGTCAATATCTTCGCCCCTGGAGAGAGTAGGACGCTAAAAATGGTCACGTGGGCATCTGCTGACGTCACCGCACGACGTCACGTGGTCAGATTTTCAAAAATTTTTTTTTCGTTTTTTGTCAATATCTTCGCCCCTGGAGAAAGTAGGACGCTAAAAATGGTCACGTGGGCATCTGCTGACGTCACCGCACGACGTCACGTGGTCAAATTTTCAAAAATTTTTTTTTTGTTTTTCGTCAATATCTTCGCTTTTGAAAGGGATAGGACGCTAAAATGGTCACGTGGGCATCTGCTGACGTCACCGCACGACGTCACGTGGTCATATTTTCAAAAATTTCTTTTTTGTTTTTCGTCAATATCTTCGCCCCTGGAAAGGGTAGGACGCTAAAAATGGTCACGTTGACATCTGCTGACGTCACCGCACGACGTAAAGTGGTCATATTTTCAAAAATTTTTTTTCGTTTTTCGTCAATATCTTCGCCCCTGGAAGGGGTAGAACGCTAAAAATGGTCACGTGGGCATCTGCTGACGTCACCGCACGACGTCACGTGGTCAGATTTTCAAAAATTTTTTTGTTTTTCGTCAATATCTTCGCCCCTGGAAAAGGTAGAACGCTAAAATGGTCACGTGGGCATCTGCTGACGTCACCGCACGACGTCACGTGGTCAGATTTTCAAAATTTTTTTTTGTTTTTCGTCAATATCTTCGCTTCTGGAAAGGGTAGGACGCTAAAATGGTCACGTGGGCATCTGCTGACGTCACCGCACGACGTCACGTGGTCAGATTTTCAATTTTTTTTGTTTTTCGTCAATATCTTCGCCCCTGGAGGGGTAGACGCTAAAAATGGTCACGTGGGCATCTGCTGACGTCACCGCACGACGTCACGTGGTCAGATTTTCAAAAATTTTTTTTTGTTTTTCGTCAATATCTCCGCCCCTGGAGGGGGTAGGACGCTAAAAATGGTCACGTGGGCATCTGCTGACGTCACCGCACGACGTCACGTGGTCAGATTTTCAAAATTTTTTTCGTTTTTCGTCAATATCTTTGCCCCTGGAGAGGGTAGACGCTAAAATGGTCACGTGGGCATCTGCTGACGTCACCGCACGACGTCACGTGGTCAGATTTTCAAAAATTTTTTTTCGTTTTTCGTCAATATCTTTGCCCCTGGAGGGGGTAGGACGCTAAAATGGTCACGTGGGCATCTGCTGACGTCACCGCACGACGTCACGTGGTCAGATTTTCAAAAATTTTTTTTTCGTTTTTGTCAATATCTTCGCCCTGGAGAGGGTAGGACGCTAAAAATGGTCACGTGGGCATCTGCTGACGTCACCGCACGACGTCACGTGGTCAGATTTTCAAAAAATTTTTTTCTTTTCGTCAATATCTCCGCCTCTGGAGAAGGTAGGACGCTAAAAATGGTCACGTGGGCATCTGCTGACGTCACCGCACGACGTCACGTGGTCAGATTTTCAAAAATTTTTTTTTGTTTTTCGTCAATATCTTTGCCCCTGAGAAAGTAGGACGCTAAAAATGGTCACGTGGGCATCTGCTGACGTCACCGCACGACGTCACGTGGTCAGATTTTCAAAAATTTTTTTCGTTTTTCGTCAATATCTTCGCTTCTGGAAAAGGGGACGCTAAAAATGGTCACGTGGGCATCTGCTGACGTCACCGCACGACGTCACGTGGTCAGATTTTCAAAAATTTTTTTTCGTTTTTTGTCAATATCTTCGCCCCTGGAAGGAGTAGGACGCTAAAAATGGTCACGTGGGCATCTGCTGACGTCACCGCACGACGTCACGTGGTCAGATTTTCAAAATTTTTTTTCGTTTTTTGTCAATATTTCGCTTCTGGAGGGTAGGACGCTAAAAATGGTCACGTGGGCATCTGCTGACGTCACCGCACGACGTCACGTGGTCAATTTTCAAAATTTTTTTGTTTTTGTCAATATCTTTGCTTCTGGAGAGGGTAGGACGCTAAAAATGGTCACGTGGGCATCTGCTGACGTCACCGCACGACGTCACGTGGTCAAATTTTCAAAAATTTTTTTTGTTTTTCGTCAATATCTTGCCTGGAGGGGTAGGACGCTAAAAATGGTCACGTGGGCATCTGCTGACGTCACCGCACGACGTCACGTGGTCAGATTTTCAAAAATTTTTTTTTCGTTTTTCGTCAATATCTTCGCCCTGGAGAGAGAGAAAAATGGTCACGTGGGCATCTGCTGACGTCACCGCACGACGTCACGTGGTCAGATTTTCAAAATTTTTTCGTTTTTCGTCAATATCTTCGCCTCTGGAGGGGGTAGGACGCTAAAATGGTCACGTGGGCATCTGCTGACGTCACCGCACGACGTCACGTGGTCAGATTTTCAAAAATTTTTTTTTGTTTTTCGTCAATATCTTCGCCCCTGGAGGGAATAGGACGCTAAAAATGGTCACGTGGGCATCTGCTGACGTCACCGCACGACGTCACGTGGTCAGATTTTCAAAATTTTTTTCGTTTTTCGTCAATATTCGCTTCTGGAAAGGTAGGACGCAAAAATGGTCACGTGGGCATCTGCTGACGTCACCGCACGACGTCACGTGGTCAGATTTTCAAAAATTTTTTTTCGTTTTTCGTCAATATCTTCGCCTTTGGAGAGGGTAGGACGCTAAAAATGGTCACGTGGGCATCTGCTGACGTCACCGCACGACGTCACGTGATCAGATTTTCAAAAATTTTTTTGTTTTTCGTCAATATCTTCGCCCCTGGAGAGAATAGGACGCTAAAAATGGTCACGTGGGCATCTGCTGACGTCACCGCACGACGTCACGTGGTCAGATTTTCAAAATTTTTTTTTCGTTTTTCGTCAATATCTTCGCCCCTGGAAAGGGTAGGACGCTAAAAATGGTCACGTGGGCATCTGCTGACGTCACCGCACGACGTCACGTGGTCAGATTTTCAAAAATTTTTCGTTTTTGTCAATATCTTTGCTTCTGGAGAGGGTAGGACGCTAAAAATGGTCACGTGGGCATCTGCTGACGTCACCGCACGACGTCACGTGGTCAGATTTTCAAAAATTTTTTTCGTTTTTCGTCAATATCTTCGCTTCTGGAAAGGTAGGACGCAAAAATGGTCACGTGGGCATCTGCTGACGTCACCGCACGACGTCACGTGGTCAGATTTTCAAAATTTTTTTTTCGTTTTTTGTCAATATCTTTGCCCCTGGAGGAGTAGGACGCTAAAAATGGTCACTTGGGCATCTGCTGACGTCACCGCACGACGTCACGTGGTCAGATTTTCAAAAATTTTTTTTCGTTTTTTGTCAATATTTCCGTTCCTGAGGGTAGGACGCTAAAAATGGTCACGTGGGCATCTGCTGACGTCACCGCACGACGTCACGTGGTCAGATTTTCAAAATTTTTTTTTGTTTTTCGTCAATATCTTTGCTTCTGGAGAGGGTAGGACGCTAAAAATGGTCACGTGGGCATCTGCTGACGTCACCGCACGACGTCACGTGGTCAGATTTTCAAAAATTTTTTTTTGTTTTTCGTCAATATTCGCCCCTGGAGGAATAGGACGCTAAAATGGTCACGTGGGCATCTGCTGACGTCACCGCACGACGTCACGTGGTCAGATTTTCAAAAATTTTTTTGTTTTTGTCAATATCTTCGCCCTGAGGGGTAGGACGCTAAAATGGTCACGTGGGCATCTGCTGACGTCACCGCACGACGTCACGTGGTCAGATTTTCAAAAATTTTTTTTGTTTTTCGTCAATATCTTCGCCCTGGAGGGGGTAGGACGCTAAAATGGTCACGTGGGCATCTGCTGACGTCACCGCACGACGTCACGTGGTCAGATTTTCAAAATTTTTGTTTTTCGTCAATATCTTCGCCCCTGAAAGGGTAGGACGCTAAAATGGTCACGTGGGCATCTGCTGACGTCACCGCACGACGTCACGTGGTCAGATTTTCAAAAATTTTTTTTCGTTTTTCGTCAATATCTTCGCCCCTGAAAAGGTAGGACGCTAAAATGGTCACGTGGGCATCTGCTGACGTCACCGCACGACGTCACGTGGTCAGATTTTCAAAATTTTTTTTCGTTTTTCGTCAATATCTTCGCTTTTGAAAGGGTAGGACGCTAAAATGGTCACGTGGGCATCTGCTGACGTCACCGCACGACGTCACGTGGTCAGATTTTCAAAAATTTTTTTTGTTTTTCGTCAATATCTTCGCCCCTGGAGGGGTAGGACGCTATGGTCACGTGGGCATCTGCTGACGTCACCGCACGACGTCACGTGGTCAGATTTTCAAAAATTTCTTTTTTGTTTTTCGTCAATATCTTCGCCCCTGGAGAGGGTAGGACGCTAAAAATGGTCACGTGGGCATCTGCTGACGTCACCGCACGACGTCACGTGGTCAGATTTTCAAAAATTTTTTTTCGTTTTTCGTCAATATCTTGCCCCTGGAGGGGTAGGACGCTAAAAATGGTCACGTGGGCATCTGCTGACGTCACCGCACGACGTCACGTGGTCAGATTTTCAAAAATTTTTTTTCGTTTTTCGTCAATATCTTTGCTCCTGGAGGGGTAGGACGCTAAAATGGTCACGTGGGCATCTGCTGACGTCACCGCACGACGTCACGTGGTCAGATTTTCAAAAATTTTTTTTTGTTTTTCGTCAATTTCTTCGCCCCTGGAGGGGTAGGACGCTAAAATTGTCACGTGGGCATCTGCTGACGTCACCGCACGACGTCACGTGGTCAAATTTTCAAAATTTTTTTGTTTTTCGTCAATATCTCCGCCCCTGGAGGGGGTAGGACGCTAAAAATGGTCACGTGGGCATCTGCTGACGTCACCGCACGACGTCACGTGGTCAGATTTTCAAAAATTTTTTTTCGTTTTTCGTCAATATCTTGCCCCTGGAGGGGGTAGGACGCTAAAATGGTCACGTGGGCATCTGCTGACGTCACCGCACGACGTCACGTGGTCAGATTTTCAAAATTTTTTTTTCGTTTTTCGTCAATATCTTCGCTTCTGGAGAAGGTAGGACGCTAAAAATGGTCACGTGGGCATCTGCTGACGTCACCGCACGACGTCACGTGGTCAGATTTTCAAAAATTTTTTTCGTTTTTTGTCAATATCTTTGCTTCTGGAGGGGTAGGACGCAAAAATGGTCACGTGGGCATCTGCTGACGTCACCGCACGACGTCACGTGGTCAGATTTTCAAAAATTTTTTTCGTTTTTCGTCAATATTTCCGTTCCTGAGAAGGTAGGACGCTAAAAATGGTCACGTGGGCATCTGCTGACGTCACCGCACGACGTCACGTGGTCAAATTTTCAAAAATTTTTTTTTGTTTTTTGTCAATATTTCTGGAGAGGGTAGGACGCTAAAAATGGTCACGTGGGCATCTGCTGACGTCACCGCACGACGTCACGGTCAGATTTTCAAAAATTTTTTTTTTGTTTATCGTCAATATCTTTGCCCCTGGAGGGGGTAGGACGCAAAAATGGTCACGTGGGCATTTGCTAACGTCACTGCACGACGTCACGTGGTCAGATTTTCAAAATTTTTTTTCGTTTTTTGTCAATATCTTCGCCCCTGGAGAGAGTAGGACGCTAAAAATGGTCACGTGGGCATCTGCTGACGTCACCGCACGACGTCACGTGGTCAATTTTCAAAATTTTTTTGTTTTTGTCAATATCTTCTGCCCCTGGAGAAATGGTAAGACGCTGAAAATGGTCACGTGGGCATCTGCTGACGTCACCGCACGACGTCACGTAATCAAATTTTCAAAAATTTTTTTTTCGTTTTTCGTCAATATCTTCGCTTCTGGAAAAAGTAGGACGCTAAAAATGGTCACGTGGGCATCTGCTGACGTCACCGCACGACGTCACGTGGTCAGATTTTTAAAAATTTTTTTTAAATATTTTTTTGTTTTTTTGTCAATCTTTCGCCTTGGAGAAAGTAGGCGTTAAAGATAGTCGCAGCACTCAAGACGTTACGCATCGACGTCACGTGGTCAAATTTTCAAAAAATTTCTTTGTTTCAGTTCAATATCTTCTGCTTTGGAAGCGATAGGACGCTAAGAACGATCGATGTGGCAATCTTGTCGATCGCCAATGCACGACGTCATTGCGGCTCCTCAAATTTTTAAATTTTCTTGCTGTCAATATCTTCGTTCCTGAGGAATAAACGTTGAAAATCAATGCGGGCATCTGGCTTACACCCCACCTATCGCCACGTATCAGATTTAAAATTTTTTGTTTTTGTCAAAATCTTCGCCCCGGAGGGGGTAAAACGCTAAAATGGTCAGTGTTAGAGCATCTGTTATCAGTCAACGTAATCGACGTCATGTGGTCAGATTGTCGTACTTGTTGTCAAAACTTTCGCTCTGAGGTGAACAAAATACGTGGTATTTGTTGACGCTACCGCACGACGTCACGTGGTCAGATTTTCGAAAATTTTTTTTTTTCGTTTTTCAACAATATCTTTCTGAAAAGTAAACGAACTATTACGTGGGCATCTGCTGACGTCACCGCACGACGTCACGTATTTCGTACTTTTTTGCCAGCCAACATCTCCGCCCCTGGAAAGGTAGGATGAAAATGGTCACGTGGGCATTCCGCTTGCTGACGTCACCGCACGACGTCACGGTACTTAGGATTTTCAAAATTTTTTTGTTTTGTCAACATTCTTTGCTTTGGGAGAAAGACGCTAAAATGGTCACGGCATCTGTCGACGTTACCGGCACGACGTCAATGTAATAACTTTCGCACTTTTTTGTTTTTCGTCAATATTTTCGCTTTGAAGAAAATAGAACGCTAAGAATTGTCACGTGGCATCTGCTTGACGTCACCGCACGACGTCAATGTGGTCACCTGTAATTTTTTTTTCGTTTTTTTTCAATATCTTCTGCCCTGAAAGGTAGAGGATCGCTAAAATGTATCACGTGGGCATCTGCTGACGTCACCGCACGTCATCGCTTGTCAGAGATTTCTTCAACCTTTGTTTTTCGTCAATTATCTTCGCTTTTACGAAGGTGGAGACGCCGAAAACGGTCATCAATGTAAGGATCTTTTGGTCGTGGACGTTACTCGCACGACGTCACGTGGTCAGATTTAAAAAATATTTTTTGTTTTTTGTCAATATTTTTATTCTTGAAGAGTAAACGCTGAAAATAATCACGTGGGCACTTGACGTCACCGCACGACGTCATGTGGTCGATTTTCAAAATTTTCGTTTTTCGTCAATATGGGCTCTGAAGGGATAGGACGCAAAAATGATCACGGCATCTTCGCTGACGTCACTGCACGACGTCACGGATCAAATTTTCAAAAATTTTTTTCGTTTTTTTCAATATCTTCGTTCCTGAGAAGGTAACGCTAAAATGGTCACGAGGGCATCTATGTAGATCACCGCACGACGTCATCGTGGTCAAATTCTTAAAATTTCATTTGTTTTTCGTCAATATCTCTGCCCTGGAGGAGTAAACGCCAAAATGGTCACGGCACTAAGGACGTCACCCGCACGACGTCACGTGGTCAGATTTTCAAAAAATTTTTTTCTGTTTCGTCAATATCTCGCCCCTGAGGAAGTAAACGCTGGCAATAATCACGGGCATCGCTGATCGTCACCGCACGACGTCACGTGGTCAGATTTTCAAAATTTTTTTTTCGTTTTCGTCAATATTTCGCTTTTGAAAACGCTAAATGGTCACGTTATATCTGCTGACGCCATCAGCATTGCGCGTCACGTGGTCAGATTTTCGAAAATTTTTTTCGTTTTTCGTCAATATCTCGCCTAAAGTAAAACGCTAAAATACATGCAGCATCTACGACGTCACCGCACGACGTCACGTAATCAGATTTAAAATTTTTTTGTTTTTTCGTCAATATTCGCTTCTTAGTGCGGTAGGACGCCATAAAATGTATGGAGATCTGTTGACGTCACCCTGCACGACGTCACGCGGTATGATTTTCAATTTTTTCGTCTTTTTGTCATCATTCTCGCCTGAGCAGTGCAGGACGCTAAAGATGGTATGTGGAGCATCTTTCTGACGTCACTGCACGACGTCACGGTCAAATTTCAAAAAATTCTTTTGTTTTTCGTCAATATTCGCTTTTGAAGGGATAGAACGCTAAAATGATCACGTACATTTGTTGACGTCACCGCACGACGTCACGTATCATCTCGTACTTTTTTTCTTGTTTTTCGTCATCATCTTCGTTTCTGGAAAAGAATAAACGCTGTAAAATGGTCACGTGGCATCTGCTGGACGTCACCGCACGACGTCATGTATCAGATTTGTAATTTTTGTTTTTCGTCAAATTCTTCGCCCCTAGGGGGTAAACGCTAAAAATGGTCACGGCATCTGTTGACGTCATCGCATCGACGTTACGTGGTCAACTTTTCAACTTTTTTTCGTTTTTTCAATATTCGCCCTGGAGAAGATAGACGCTAAAATGCATCACGTGTATCTCGCTGCCGATCGCTACCGCATCGACGTCATGTTGTCAGATTTTCTCGTAATTTTTTTTGACTCAACACATCTTCGTCTCTGAAAAGGGTAGGACGTCAAAATGGTCATGGGCATCTCGCTGACGTCACCGCACGACGTCATCGCGTAGTTAGATTTTCAATTTTTTTTGTTTTTTGTCATCACTTTCGTCTTGAGAAAATAGACGCCAAAATGTGGTCACGCGGGCATCTGGCAAATGTTACTGCACGACGTCACGGTCAAATCTTTCAAAATTTCTTTGTTTATCGTCAATATCTTCGCTTTTGAAGCGAGGACACTAAAATGATCACGTAAGCATCTGGCTGACCGCCACCGCACGACGTCACCGTGGTCAAATTTTTAAAAATTTTTGTTTTTCGTCAATATCTTCTGCCCTGGAGGCAGAAACGCTAAAATGGTCACGTAGCATCTGCTGACGTCACCGCACGACGCCGTGGTCGATTTTTCTCAAAATTTTTCTGTTCTTTTTTTCGTCAATATTCTCGCCCCTGGAGGAAGTAAACGCTGAAAATAATCACGTAATATCTGCTGACGTGTCACCGTGACGACGTCACATAATCAGATTTTCGTACCTTTTCGTTTTCGTCGTACCTTCGTTCCTGAGGGAGTAAACGCTAAAATAGTCACGCTTATTATCTGCTGACGTCACCGCATCGACGTCACGTGTTCAGATTTTCAGTAATTTTTTGTTTTTTTCGTCAAAAACCTTCGCCCCTGAGGTAAACGCTAAAATGGTCATTGGCATCTAAGCCACGCCACCGCACGACGTCACGTCAAATTTTCAAAATTTTTTTCGTTTTTTCTATATCTTCGCCCCTGGAGAAGGTAGGACGCTAAAAATGGTCACGCAGCATCTGCTGACGTCACCGCACGACGTCACGTTGTCAGATTTTCAGTACTTTTTTCGCTTTTTCGTCAATATCTTCGCTCCTGGAGAAGCTGGTAGACGCCAACGCATTAACACATCTGCTGACGTTAACGCACGACGTCATTGCCATATCAGATTTTAAAAATTTTTGTTTTTCGTCAATATCTTCAAGTTCTGAAAGGGTAGGACGCTAAAATATGTGGCATCTGTTGACGCCCGCACGACGTCACGTATTGTGGATTTTCAAAATTTTTTTCTGTTTTTCATCACGACTTCACGAAGACAGACGTGCCAAAAATGACCACGTGGCATTCAAGACGTCACCGCACGACGTCACGTATCACTTTAAAATTTTTATTTTTCGTCAATATTCGTTTGGAGAAAGTGTGACGCCAAGATGGTCACGTGGCATCCAGACGTTACCGCACGACGTCACGTGGTCAATTGTAACTTTTTCGTTTTCGTCAATATCTTCGCTTTTGAAGGATAGACGCTAAATGATCATTGCGGGTCGACGCGTCACCTGCACGACGTCACGTGGCCGGAATTTTAAAATTTCTTTTTTGTTTTTCGTCAATATTCTGCTTTCTTTGAGGGAGGTAAAACGCTAAAATGGTCACGGCACCAGCTGACGTCACCGCACGACGTCGTGGTCAGATTTTTCGAAAATTTTTTTTCGTTTTTTTCGTCAATATCTTCGTTATGTTTTGAAAGTAAAATGCTAAAAATAATGACGCGGCACTGTTGACGTCACCGAACGACGTCGTGGTCAGGATTTTAAAAATTTTTTATCTTGTTTTTTTCTGTCAATACTCTTGCCCTGGAGGGGGTAGGACGCCAGAAATATTACGTACATCTGCTGACGTTACTGCACGACGTCAATGTGGTCGATTTCTCGTAACTTTTTTTTCGTTTTTCGTCAAAAATCTTCTGCTCCGAGGGGTAAACGCTAAAATGGTCATTGCGGGCATCTGTTGACGTCACTGCACGACGTCACGTGTTAGATTTAAAAATTTCTCGTTTTTCGTCAATATTCTGCCCCTGGAGGAAGTAAACGCTGAATAATCACGTGGACATTCGTTGACGTCACCCCACGATCGTCACGTGGTCAGGATTTCCAAAAATTTTTTTCGTTTTTGTCAAAAACCTCTGCCCCTGAGGTAAACACAAAATGGTCACGTTGGCACTTTCGCTGAGCCACCAAGACGACGTCACGTATCGATTTCTCAAAATTTTTTTTCGCTTTTTCGTCAAAACCTGCCCTGGAGGGGTAAAACGCCAAAATGGCTCACGTGGCATTTACGGACGTCACCAGCATCGACGTCACGTATCGATTTCGAAAATTTTCTTTGTTTTTCGTCACCATCTTCCCTCTGGAAAGTAAAACGAAAATGGTCACGTAAGCATCTGCTGACGTCACCGCACGACGTCATCGTGACAGATTTTCAAAATTCTTTGTTTTTCGTCAACACGTCTCCGCCCCTGGGAAAGGGTGATCGCCAATGGTCGTGGCATCTGTTGATCGTGTCACTGCATCGACGTCACGTACTCAGATTTTTCAAAATTTTTTCTGCTTTTTCGTCAATATCTTCGCCTCTTGGAGGAAATAAACGCTGAAAATAATCACGTGGGCATCTGTTGACGTCACCGCACGACGTCACGTGGTCAGATTTTCGTAATTTTTTTTTCGTTTTTCGTCAAACTTTGCCCCGGGAGTGGGCAAACACAAAATGGTCACGCAGCATCTGCTGACGTCACCGCACGACGTCACGTGGTTAGATTTTTAAAATTTTTCGTTTTTCGTCACACTGCCCCTGGAGGAAGTAAAACGTTGAAAATAATCATCGGACATCTGCTTCGACGTCAATTCCACGACGTCACTGGTCAGATTTTTAAAACTTTTTTCTGTTTTTTTGTCAAAAATTTCGCCCTGGAGGGGTAAACGCTAAAAATATCACGTTACATCTGTTGACGTCACTCGCACGACTTATCGTGGTCGATTTTCAAAATTTTTCTGTTTTTCGTCAAAATTCGCTCCTGAGGGGTAAAAAATGGTCACGTGGCATTTGCGCTGACGTCACCGGTATCGACGCGTCACGTATCAGATTTTCGAAAATTTTTCGTTTTTCGTCAATATCTTCTTCCCTTCGGCGAACGAAAATGGTCACGGCATCTGTTGATCGTCGTAATCAACATCGTCATTTGTGGACAGATTCTCGCACTTTTCGTCTGCCAACATCTCCGCCCCCAGCGGTAGGACGCTAAAATGATCACGTAATTCGCTGACGTCACCGCATCGACGTCACGGTGCAATTAGATTTTCAGTAAATTTTTTTGTTTGTCAATATCTTCGTTTTAGAGAAAGTAAGACGCTGCAATGGTCACGCAGGGCATTCGCTGACGTTACTGCACGACGTCACACACAACTAAAATTTTTGTTTTTCGTCAATATCTTCGCTACAGGCCAGAACGCTAAGAATTGGTCAATGGCATCTGCTGACGTCACTCGCACGACGTCACGCGGTCAAACTTTAAAATCTTCGTTTTTCGTCAATATCTTTCGCCCCGGATAGAAAGTAAAACGCTGAAAATAATCACGTACACTATGACGTCACGCACGACGTCACGTGTCAGATTTTCAAAAATTTCTTTCGTTTTTCGTCAATATTCGCTCCTGAAGAGGATAAAACGGTAAAATATCACTGGCATCTACGACGTCACTGCACGACGTCACGTGGTCAGATTTTCAAAAATTTTTTTCTGTTTTTTTTCAATAATATCTTCGCCCCTGGAGAAGGTAGGACGCTAAAATGGTCACGTATTCATGACTGTCACTGCACGACGTCACGTGTTGTCAGATTTTCAAAAATTTTTTTGTTTTCGTCAATATCTTTCGCTCCTGGAGAAAGTAGGACGCTAAGAATGGTCATGTAAGCACTGCTGACGTTACCGCACGCGACGTCACGTGGTCAGATTAAAAATTTGTTTGTTTTTCGTCAATATTTTGCCCCTGAAAAGTAAAACGCTGAAAATAATCACGCGTGGGCATCCGCTGACGCCACCGCATCGACGTCACGGTTAGATTTTTCAAATATTTTTTTTTTGTTTTTTTGTCAATCTTCTTCTGCCTTTGAGAAAGTAGGACGCTTAAAGATAGTCACGGGCACCAAGACGTTACCACGACGTCACTGTAATATCAAATTAAAATTTCTTTTTTGTTTTCGTCAATATTTTCGCTTTTTAAGGATAGGACGCTAAGAATGATCATTGTATATCTGTTGACGCCACTGCATCGACGCCACGGTCAAATTTTGTAATTTTTTTGTTTTTCGTCAATATCTTTCGCCTCTGGAGGAAGGCAAACGCTGAAAAAACGTAAGTATCTGCTGACGCCACCGCATCGACGTCACGTGGTCAGATTTTCAAAATTTTTTTTTTTGTTTTTCACACATCCTTCGCCTTTGAGGGTAAACGCTAAAATGGTCACGTGGCATCTGCTGGCTGACGTCACTGCACGACGTCACGTGGTCAGATTTCAAACATTTTTGTTCGTCACGTCCCTGAGAGAGAAAGTAAACGCTGAAAATACAATCACTACGTAAGTATCTTGCTAAGACGTGTCACTGCATCGTGACGTGTCACGTGGTCGATTAAAATTTTTCTTGCTTTTCGTCAACATTCTGCTGGAGAAAAGTGGTAAAACGCTGAAATGGTCACGGTGATCTGTTGACGTCAATGGGTAACGGCGCGTCAAGGCATCAGGATTTTCAAACTTTTCTTTGTTTTTGTCACTATTATTCGTTTCTGAAAATAAACGCTAAAAATAGGTCATTGCAGCATCTGGTTGACGTCACTGCACGACGTCACGTAGTCAGATTTTCAAAATTTTTTACTATCATCTTCGCTCCTGAAAAGTGGTAGGACGCTAAAATGGACATGTGGCATCTGCTGATCGCTACCGCATCGATCGTCACGTGGTTAGATTTCAAATATTTTTTTTTGTTTTGTCAATATCTTCGTTTTGGACAAAGTAGGATCGCCAAAGATGGTCAGCGTGGGCATTCGCAGATCGTTACCCGCACGACGTCACGTGGTCAATCTCTCAAAAATTTTTTTCGTTTTCGTCAATATCATCTTCGCGCTTTTGAAGGGGATAGACGCCAAAAATGATCACGTAGCATCTGTTGATCGTCATCGCACGACGTCATTGCAACAATTCCTTAGTACTTTTTTTGTTTTTCGTCAATATCTCGCTTTTGAGAAGGTAAAACGCCAAAATGGTCACAGCATCTGCTGACGTCACTGAACGACGTCACGTATTGATTTTCGGAAAATTTTTTTCTGGGTTTTCTGGTCAATATTTCTCGCTTGAAAAAGGAACGCCAAAATAACTAATATGTGGGTTAATCTGTTGACGTCACTGCACGATCGTCAATGGTCGAGGATTCAAAATTCCATCTTGTTTTATCATCACTCGTCCCCCGGAGGTAGATCGCCAGAATGTACGTAAGACTGTTGACGTTAATGCATCGACGTCACGTGGTCAGATTTTAAAAAATTTTTTTGTTTTTCGTCAATATTTTGCCCTGGAAAAATAGGACACCAAAATAATCACGTTACATCTGCTGACGTTACTCGCATCGACGTCACGTATCAACACTTAAAAAATTTTTTATTTTCATTATCTTTCGCATTTGAAGGATAAATGCTAAGAATAATCACTGGCATCTGCTGACGTCACCGCACGACGTCACGTAGTCAAATTTAAAATTTTTTTCGTTTTTCACACATCTTCAACTCTGGAGGAAATAAACGTTGAAAATAATCACGTACATTCATGACGTCACCGCACGACGTCACGTGGTTAGGATTTTTAAAAATTCTTTTTTCGTTTTTCGTCAATATCTTCGGCCCCTGGATGAAGTAAACGCTGAAAATAATCACGGACATTATCTGTTGATCGTCACCCCACGACGTCACGTGGTCAGATTTCTTAAAATTTTTCTGCTTTTTTGTCAAAATTCGCCCTGGAGGTAAACGCTAAAAATGGTCAATAGTTAAGACCTGTTTCAGACTGTCACCGCATCGACGTCACGCGGCTGATTTTCAAAAATTTTTTTCGTTTTATCGATTATTTTTCGCCCTGGAGAGGAAGTAAAACGCCAAAACAATCACGGCATTTTGCTGACGTCACCGCACGTGACGTCACGTGGTCAGATTTTCAAAATTTTGTTTCGCCCATTCGCTCCTGAAGGGTGAACGCCAAAATGGTCATTGGCATCTGCTGACGTCACCGCACGACGTCACGCTGTCAAAATTTCTCAAATTTGCATTTTGTTAATATTTTTGCTCCTAGAAGGCAGGACGCTGTAACAATCACGGGCATCTGCTGATGTCACCGCACGACGTCACGTGGTCAGATTTTCGTAACTTTTTTCTTGTTTTCGTTAATATTTTTATTTCAGGAAGTGCAGAACGCTGAAAATGTATCATAGTTGCATTTGCTGACGTCACTGCACAATTCTACGTTGCAAGATTTTTGAAGTTTTTTTGTTCTTAGCTTATATTTCTACATTGAGCAAAGTGAATGTTCAAAATAAACTTGTATAATTTTTTTCTAATTGGTGTACACATACATATACAGATTTTAAAATATTATTTTTTTGTAATATTTTTTGCATACTGGTAGAAACAAAAACTTGAAATAGGTCCAGCATTTTTAAAATATTTTATATTTTAACTGAATTTACAATATGTATTTTAATTTGTAATTCTTATAAATTTTTTAAAATTATCTAAAGTAAGAATTTTGTAAATTTTTATACAGTAATTTTTGAGAATTTTAAGCTTTACTAGAGAGTTTATGCAAGATAGGTACGTATTAGTTGTATTTTTAGTAATTGTTTATAACAGTGTGAAGTTCCAAAGTCATGTAGACAGACTTAAAATTATGTAGATGTTGTTATTTTAAGACTTGAAACGTCCTTAATCATTTCTTATTTGATAAATACAACAATATAAAATTATTAAACCAGGATTTTTTACGTGGATTCAATGCTTTCACAATCGCGCGGAAACGCTTTATCCGGTCGGTATGGTCCTTAGGTCCTTACTTTTGATCATCGATAATTTTTCTTGTATTGTTGGTTGCCAGTTGTCGCTTTTGATTTCTGTTTAGACCAGTTTATCTTTAGGGGGCCGACTGTAACCGCCTGTCTCTGTTTTTGCGCGCTTTCATTTTTAGAGATGATGATCGAGAACGCAAGGATTGGGACTACTCAATAGATACGTCTCCCGGGCGTGGTGGCAGTGTTCCGCTTGAAAGAATATAATTTTTCAATAACTCACATCTAGCTTAATATTACTTGAATAAAATGGTTAACTTTTCTTAAAATAACGAGATCTACTTAGTTCCAATGTTTTTCATGACTTTGGGACACCCCCATACCATCTAGGAGCACGGAAAAAGTGGTTCTGTTCTTGCAATCCTTGTTTAATTACAAGAGTTTTTAATTTATTATAAGTTTACTCTTAGTTTTATATGTGGTAACAAATTTCATATTGTTTTTAAAATCTGGTCTTGGGATTAAAAATGATTTATCATGACTCAAAATCATGACTCACATAATAAGCTCAGTTTCTTTATTATTTTAACTGATAACTTTTTAGTACATACTTTACACAAATTGCTTAAGAAATGTTTAGAGTATACATATAGTATTAACAAATTTAATCTTAAATTTTTTGTTTTCTTCAATAATTAAAATATATGTATATTTGTTATGTCCCGCCAACAATATATTTTTTATAAATATATTTTTGTAAGCACATTTAGCATTATTTATTACTTCTCTATACATTATAAAACATATATATAAATTTATATTGCTTTTCTCGTGTAGTACAGCATTAGTTGCTTGACTTATATCTAGTAGTGTTTAGCTTTATTTACTAACAAAGCTTCCCACTTGCTGGTGACTATAGCGCTGAATAAGGCATTCCCACTCACTAACTTCATTACTACTAAGCTAGGATAAAACAGTGCCGGTAAAGTCCGGAGCCAGTCTCACTGAAGCGGACAGTTTTAATCCTGACTTCAAATTTTAACATCTCTTCCCAAGAGAGCTTACTGCGTATGGTTTAATAAATTAACGACATAAGTCTAACAAAATAAATTTTAACTTATATTCAATAATTTTTATAATTGTAACCAGGCATAACATAACTTTAAGATTATATTTTAGTTGTTTTAATTCTCGTGGTAACTTCAATGACATCTTAAATCTCCCTGTTTTATTCTAATTGCAATTGTTTCACAATTTTAATTATTAACAATATCTCAAAGATCCTAAGCTTGACGATTAATTTCTGGTGTACAGCACTGCACGATTTTAAATTAATTTAACAGGTATTCTAGTGTTGAAGCTTATAGCTGCACTGCACGCTTTATCCTAAGATTTTTATTAATTTTTATTTAATATTATATTTAAACTTCTTATGACAAATTTAAATTGTTATGGTCGAAAATACCAGATTCAAAAGACAACTGCGTATAATCACGCTTTAAACCGACATTTGAACGACGTACGCCTCGCATTACCACTTGACGCCAATCACCTTTATCGTGAGGAAGCCAAGCCTGCAGACATTCAAAGACGTTTCACACAGTGAGGGCTTACGAGAATCCACCTATAGGAAAATTGCGGACGCTGAGTTTATCGAAACGCAACGAAGATAATTGAATGCAACGCAGTTTAAATATTTTAGAATGAGTAAGTACAATACTCGCTCTTATCTGCTGAACGCGTTTACGCTTATCCCAAATTTATTTGTATTTACTTAAACCTAAAAATACTTTACTTTTTTATCTCTTACCTTCTGTCAGAGGGTCGTGCTTGATCTTTTATCTACCGCATCGCTAGCACTTAAACCCAAAATACCAAAATCTATTTTTTTACCCTAACTTCTGCTGTGAAGGTTGCGTGTTTGATTCTTTTAGCGAGCACTTAACTTAAAAGCTTACTTTTATTTTTTTATCCCGACTCCTGCTGTAAATGTCGTGATGTCAACCCTACCTTTACCGCATTGCATGCATTTTTATAAATAGCGTCTAGACTCTTATTTTGAATACGTGTGTTTATTTTATACTATCCTAAGATGTATAATGTGTTCTTTCAATCAACGTACCCCACAACGCGTTAATAATATTTGTGACACTGCTTTATTAAATCAAACGCGAATCGAGTAATTGGAAACCGGTCTTTGCGTACATGAATTGTACAGGCGTTACCGCGAAACTCGTAATATTTATTGCCTATTTTGTGCAGTTAACGTCGATAGACTCAAAGGTAGTTTTACTCTTGTTACTAATTATTACCTTTGTCTTGGAACGTTCCGCGTTTTACAAAAATGTTACGGTTGCAGATTAACTTTAAAGTGTTTTGAACCTTATTTAAATTGCGATCATTGCCGGTTAGTCCATCGTAATTTTTCTTGGTATTTAAATCTCAGCAATGATCAAGTCTCTCTACAGAATAATCCCGTCAAGAAATTTATAGAAAGTCTGACTACCATTCAATTCATTTCAATAAATGTGTTCACGACATTTTCGTGTACGGATACCTGCTCGCGTTTATTCCAAAGATTCAATTAAATTAATTCTTAATTGGTTTGCTTACGCTTGATGTAAGACCAGATATCGTTACTTCAAGCAAAAAATTACACGTCTCCTTTTTTGTGAACGGTGTATGTGTAGAACCGGACACCCTATTACTGACTTCGTCCGCGTACGCTCGCGTATTACCTAAAGCAAAATCCAATTGAACAGCCGTACTTGGATAACAAACCTACCATAATTGTTATAAATTATCAAAAAATTTCCACGGAATAAATCCAGTTTTTACTCGGTCAAAATATCGCGATTTCATTGCCTAGGCCCGTGGTCAGAATCCGTCTTAGACGTCCGCGACTAAAAATTTTTGTAACTTTTTTATGGCCTTCGAGAAAAGAAGCGTGGTATTTTTTTATATTTTCTCGAATGTTTTCAGAAGGTAAGACAATTTTATTTAAACAAATTGTAATTGTTGTTTTTATTCCTTGGAATGTATCGTCAAAGTACTTATCAACGGTTTTCCAAAGTATGTTACCGACGTCTTCTTTAGTGATTAAAAAATCGGAAATGCTGATTTCTTTTACTACATCGTATAAAAATAAAATTGCATTTTTAACGCTATTTTTTTGTAATACAGTAGATGATTTATCAAAAAAAGTTATTACAATAATGTCTATTTTTGTATAGTATAAAACGCGCTGGTTTAACCGTCGGTTGGTTAATTTTTGGCAGAAATTAATTCTGCTTTAACTTTGCTTTTAAGTCGCATGGTTGTCCAGTTTTCTAGATAAATACTACTGTCACGTCGTGTTGCATCTCGGGGAACACTACGCTTTGTTTTACTCTCGCCTCAGATACTTCGGTTTTACGACGCAAGCCGATCTCCTTATTTATTTTTGAGCCTATTTGCATACACCGGCGATAGCTCGGGAATTGGCAAGAACGTCACTGATTTTGTTCGGAATAGAATCAATGTTATAACAAATAAAATTGAAACTGAATTTCATTAAAATAATTGCTTATTTATTGTACTTTTTACGGACAAAGTTTTCTTGTAATTTAATTGATTAAACAATGAGTAAATCTGTTTTTTGTGTTTAATCTCAAAAGAGAATTTAGAGGTAATTAATGATAAACTGTGTTACGTCCCGCCAAATAACATGTATTTTATAAAAATATTTTTGCGAATACATTTAAGTATAATCTAATATTCAAGTATGTAATGCGTAGAAAGTAAGACATATATAAATTTATATCACTTTGCCCATGCGTAGTATAACATTAGTTGCGCCGACGTTATATTCAGTAGCTTAGCATTATTCACGCCAACGCTAAAAATCAGTAGTCTAACTTTATTTTCGCCTACAGAGGCTTCCACTTCCATGCGGCCCGCAGCGCCGAACGCCGCTATTCCCACCACCATCGTTCTACTTTCAGGCGGCCGGCAACGCCGAACGCCGCTCCTCCCACTACCTACTCCCACTATCATCTAAGCGCTAGGTGGAAAGCAGCGCCGGTAAAACCCGAAGCTCAGTCTCACCGAAGCGTCAGTTCTATTTCCAACTTCAAACTCTAAGCATTTCTCTTTTCAAAGAGTCCACCCCGCGTGCGGGTCTAACGACATAAGCCTAAATAAGTTTAACTTCTATATTCGATACTTTATAATTGTAACCAGTAGTGTAACGTAAATTTAAGAATATATTTTAATTGTTAAAAGTAACTTCTTGTGTTAAATTCAGTGACATCCTAAATCTTTTATTTCATTCCAATTTTAATTGTTTCACAATTTCAATTTATTAACGATATTTCAAAAACCCTGTGTGATTAACAATTAATTCCGGTGCCGCTGCACTGCACGTTTTTAAGAATCGATCTAGCAGGCATTCTAGTGTTGGAAGTGGTGCAGATGCACTGCAACGTTTTTACCCTAGGATTTCTATTAACTTTATTTAATAATATAATACTTTTGTAAAACTCGTAAAGGACAAATTCCAATTCACGTCGTTGCGGCCGGAAATATCAGATTCAAAAGATAACCGCGTATTATCACGATTTAAACCAACATTCGAACGACGTACGCCCGCAATACCACTTGACGCCGATCACCTTCATCGTGAGAAAGCCAAGCCTAGAAGACATTTCAAAGGACGATTCAAGCAGGAGAGTCTACGAGAATCTACTCCCGAAAAACGTGCATTGCGACGTTGAGTTTATCGAGACGCAGCGAAAGCAATCAAAAGCCAAGCAGCTTAGATGTGTAGAATGGGTAAGTACAAATAACTTTCGTTCTTAAATTTGTTGCACGCGTCTACGCTATCCCAAATTTGTTTGAATCCACTTAAACCTAACAAATACTCCATTTTATATTTTTACCTTACCCCCTGCTGTGAGGGTCGCGTGCTCGAATCTTTACCTACCGCATCGCTAGCACTTAACTTAAAATTTCAAAATCTTTCTTTTTACCTTAACTCATGCTGTGAGGGTTACGTGTTCGACCCTTTTAGCAAGCACTTAACTTAAAAGCCTACTTTTATTTTTTTATCCCGACCCCTGCTGTGAGGGTCGTGTTGTCAACACTACACCTACCGCATTACATGCATTTTCTTAAATAGCGTTTAGACTTTTATTTTAAATACGTGTGTTTATTTTGTACTATCCTAGGTTGAATAATGTGCCCTCCCAGTCAACGTACCCCACAACGCGCTAATAATATTTGTGACATTGTTTTATTAAATTTAACGCGAACCAAGTGGTTAAAGACCGGTCTTTGTGTACACAGACTGTACAAGCGTTATTGCGAAACTTGTAATATTTATTGCCTACTTTGCGCAGTTAACGTCGATAGACTCAAAGGTAATTTTATTCTTGTTATTAATCATTACCTCTGTCTTAAAACGTTCTGCGTTTTACATAGGTGTCACGACTTCAAATTAATTTTAAAGATTTCTGAACCTTATTTGAATTGCAATCATTGCCGGTTAGTCCATCGCGATTTTTCTTAATACTTAAATCTCAGCGGCGATCAAGTTTTTTTACAGAATAATCTCGTTGAGATATTTGTAGAGAGTTTGACTACTATTTAATTTATTTTAATAAATGTGTTCACGACACCCTCATGTACGGATACCTGCTCGCGTTTATTTCAAAGATTTAACTAGATTGGTTCTTAATTGGTAGGCTCACGCTTGATGTGAAATTAGATATCGTTATTTCGAGCAGAAAATTACGCGTCTTTCATTTTGTGAACGGTGTATGCGTAGAACTGGACATCTTATTACCGATTTTGTCCGCGTACAATCGCATTAATTGCTTATTGGATTAAATTGTAGCAAACGCGAGTGTAGTAATTGTGGCGTTTTAATTGTTAATTCTTGCAACGTCCGGCAGTGCTTAAAGTGTCGAGAAACTATTCTGTTATTTTTGAATTACCTCGAGCGAAATCGCATCAAGCAGCCGTACTTGGATAACAAACCTACCATAATCGTTATAGATTATCAAAAAGTTCCCACGGAATAAATTCAGTTTTTACCCGGTCAAAATATCGCGATCTTATTATTGCCTAGGCCCGTGGTTCGGAATCGTTATAAACGCCCGCGACCACCGGAACGTAACAACTGTTAGTTTTTAATTATTTCTATAAATTCAAAAATTTTTTTAGTTTTTGGTGTCAAAGATCTTGGGGTGTTTAAGATAGTATAAGTTTTTGCAGTGTCTGGAATAGAAGATGCGTCTAAAGTTAAATCTGTTGTGTCTATTACTGGCGGAGTCGTTAGTTTCAAAGATCGTTAAAATTGTCGTATTTGCAAAGGTGTTAGAAATGTTCCGCTTTCAATAAATAATATTTTTGGTTTTGCCTTTTCTGCCGCTGCTTTTCTTTTCAAGAATTCTATCCGGGCGCGTTTACGTTTGCCGGCTCTGTGTTTTAAATTTCAGATTATCTAAGATAAAAAGGAAAAAGATATGATAAGCGATTTTAGCAATTAAAATGCTCACGCTTAAGGATAATGTTGTGGAGTGTTGTAAAAGCGGCGGTGTAGCAGATGAATGCTAACGTCTTAGTCTAAGAGCGGAATAGCTATTGCTAGCTTTTGCTGGTGTAAGTGTAGTGTAAAGTTAATAAAATTTGTGTTTATGTAACGCGGTATGGCCGCTTGTGTCAATGTAATGAAATAAAAAAGAATAATAGAAATTATAGAAAAGACTTGGTCATCGGAGCAATCGCTTGTGGCGCAGTCCTTGATTCTAGCGCTATCGTGTTACGGCACGAAGCGGAGTAGCTCTTCAGAACTGGATGAATTCGTAAAATATAGATTTGTATTATTCGCCGAGCTAGAGAAACGCTCGTCGATGCTATTGCTTGTCTTGCTGATAGTACATGAACGCTTTTGCCTCTCAAGCAATGTAGCAATTCAAACGTTAACGCTTAAAGGGCGGTCCAGCGCTTCAATATCGTCGCTAATAAAGCGGAGTAGCACTTTGGAACATTCTTTCGCTTAGCAGGTCTCACACGTTTGCTTCACTTTACAAACCCGGATTAAAAAAAGAAAATAGAAATAAAATAAATTAGCAGAGTAGCAATTATATGAATGCGCCTATAAAGCAAATAGAATCAAAGTGTATTTATCTTTTAAAATGAGATCACATCCACGCTGTCGCCTGTTAACAAAAATTATAGACGTTGAGTCATATTTAGCGAATTTGCATACGCTCAAACTGACTAGTAGCGCATCAACGTTAAGTGTCAATGGGGCAAGTGTTAGCACATCAATGTCACAAATATGAAAAGAATAAATTACTCAGAGTTTGTGCTAATGGGGCTAAGTCACACCGACATGCTAACGCTAAATTTAGGATTAAAATTAAACGACGTAAAGACCAAATAGTGTAACCGTTGACTCGATCATTGATTATAATATTTAATGCAATAAAAAACAGTACAATATAATTGGTAATCGATTCGCGTTTAAGGTAAGTTGTCATAGATTTATACTATTAGTTTTAATTAAATTTTTAATTTAAATTGCAATAGCTTACAAAAATAAATTAAATTTAAAATAGAATTGACCACGGTAGCTAATTTAAGTGTAATTTCTTAGGTTTAAAAAGTGAATAAAACTTACGTTGTTAATGTTAAAAAAAATTAATATTTTGAGGCGTTAATTGATCTTAAATGTAACCACCGGCCTGTGAATGTAGTTTCAAGCGTTGGATGTTTTACGAAAATAATCCTTGAAGTAGAACAATAGAACTAAGCGGAGTTGCAAGTGTATTGCTAACGCTCTCACAAAACTAAGTCTTAATAACAGGTATAGAGAATAGACTGGCACAGACGATGTGCACTGTATGACTGATTAAATCCGACTGGTGTCACATCCTGCGACGACTAGGAGACGTTTTATTAACACGGGTAAAAACTTCACCACCGGCGAAAATTTTTCAAAAATCATATTATTAAAAATAATTCTACTACACCAACTACACCGGCATTCATAAATTTCACCACTTGTCACTACTTGTAGTACAGTCACTCGACAAATCTTTTATGAGACACAAGCGACATCTACAATAAGTCCACTTTAAGTCAAGACCAGAGCCAACCAATCATAACCTGACCCATTAAATTTACTCTAACTACACTCAATTACACACATAGACCCAAGAAACCGACAACATCCTGCGACGACTAGGAGACGTTTTATTAACACGGGTAAAAACTTCACCACCGGCGAAAATTTTTCAAAAATCATATTATTAAAAATAATTCTACTACACCAACTACACCGGCATTCATAAATTTCACCACTTGTCACTACTTGTAGTACAGTCACTCGACAAATCTTTTATGAGACACAAGCGACATCTACAATAAGTCCACTTTAAGTCAAGACCAGAGCCAACCAATCATAACCTGACCCATTAAATTTACTCTAACTACACTCAATTACACACATAGACCCAAGAAACCGACATTTTGTGACAACTCCTACTAATAAATCTTATGAACAATTATTAACTATTGAAAATAAAACCTTATAACAATGATATATAAATAAGAAATATATAGTAACATGTTCTTCTGTCTTACGGTAGCAACATACGTAAAAATAACAGTTTCATAATAAGGCATTTTTTAATATCAATTGTTATAAACAATTAAAATTATATATAAAATATAAAAACTGTGATCGCTATCAATCTTGTTGTTAGAAATACAAAAACTTTTGTATATACCATTTTTTCGGTATCTGTAATAGTTTCCGAGATATAAAAATTTCCTGAATTTGAATCTTAGATCAACCTTTTCTCTCCTAAATTAACTTTTTCTCTTATTAAACCATCATAAGACAACCACGAATTAAACCATATAAAATTAATAATTTTTTATAACAAAACAATTGAAAATGCCTTATGTAATTTTTTTGATGTTCGTCATTCGAAAGCGAAAATCTCTCTTAAGAGATTTTCACTTCCGAAGGACGAACAATCATCAAAATCTTTATGTATAAAATTTTAATTACAACATTATTTATAACAATTATTGAACAATGGACTTAGCCGCAGAATCGGTAAAGGCATGGGACTTAGCCCCGCGTACTCTTGTCTTTTCATCTATAAAAATTACTAAGTATGAATTTCTAGATGGACTTAGCCGCGCGAGCTCTCTTATAGAACTTAGACTCTCGACCAACCAACATAAAATTAATAATTTAATAATTTTTAATTTTTGTTATATACGTTTTAAAGAGCCTTAAATAACTAATAATAAACCCTTATAAACCGTTTCTTAATCTGCCTTAGTTTTGGACTTATAAATTTTTAAAGTTACCCACTCATGTTCTCCTGATACACCAGCCGCATAAAATCCTTAATAATTATTAAACCATTAAAGATCAAGCCATATCCTTTTAGATGTGAAGAGCCCTATGATTTTCCATTTAAAAAACCCATATAGACTTATACCTTTGTGGGCATTAATAGTATATTGTTATAAATAAATTAAATTTAATAACCATTAACACGCAAATTTTATAACGCTAAATCATACTTCCCTATGAATTATTAACGTATACTAAATATCTTTTCTTAATTTTTATTAGTTTAGCAGCTACGAATTTTTAAACTTTTACTCTTACCCATACATACATACATTTCAACACACGTATAGAAAGAACTTTCTTTATTTGCAACATTTCAAGGACTTATAGTTATATTTATATTAAGAATAAATAAATATTCAAATTAACTTTTATAGAAGTTATTCTTTATTAATTAATTATTAAATTTGTTATAAACAAATTAAACAAGTACATTATTTTCAAATTCTGTTCCGTACATCCTTCGGCATTTGCAAAATTACCCCAAATCCATATATTATACTTTCTTCTACTCCTCATAGATTCCGAGATATAGAAATTTTACAAACTCCAATAGTTTGAAGAATGGAATACCTTTTACTGAAAAACAAGAGATACAAAAGTTAATAAAAAACCTTTTAAATTATAAAATATTAATAAACTATTAATTTATTTATAAAGTGATTGAATAAACGAATAAAAATGGTTCTATAAATAAACTTTCTTAATTAGTTAATTATCCAAATTGTTATAAACAAATAAAACACTATCCAATTATTCAAAATTCTGTTACGTGTATTTTGTCACATTTGAGCTCCCATTTAAAAAACTATTAAACATTTTCTTTCTAACTCTTTTAGTTCTCGAGTTATGACCACTGTTCAAAATCAGAGACCGACACAAATGACACAAAATAGTAACACCAACATTTTCTAAACTAATGCTCCTAATAACCAACTACGAACGGAACAAAGACTCGTCGCTATAACGCACAACTGAGTAATTAAAAATCTTATATTAATAAACAAATTAATAAATTGTTATAAACAATTTCAAGTTAACAATTGACCTTCTTCAAATTTTATAATAGAAGTTAAAGACTATAATGAATCATTAATCCCTGCAAAATAACTTTTCTTAATTCCTATTAATTTAGCTTTTATGAATTTTTAAAACTTTTATTCTATATATATATAGATATACTAAAGCATGTAATTCTTACCATCCTATTATTAGTTGATAAATAGCAACTCTGGTCTTATCCCTGCTATCCTGTAATAGAAACAATAACAATAGAGAACAATTAACAAACTTAACAACTTCTAACAATTATAATAATTATTATTATTATATAAAATCTATGTTATATATAAAATAAGAAATGCTTTAATTAAATACTTGAAAAATATGTATAATGTAAGGAAACAACTCTTCTATATATAAAAATAAATATATAAATATCCTTTAATTAATTAATTATTAAAATAGAAGAATTGTTTCTATCTAAACCAAGTATTAAAACCTAGTGCGGTAGAAAGTAGATTTTAACCAGCACTCTCACTGCCTTCAATACAGAAATAGACTCAAGGATATATCCTTGAGTCTCATAAAGAAAATAGCTTTTACATTCAATAATTTAAACTATAAAATATACATATATATATATATAATATTATGTTAAAACAAGGAAAAAAGGGAGAGATTTAAGACTGAATTTATTAATACTTTAAACATACTCTAAGACATTTCTTAGACAATTTATGTAAAGTATGTTTAAAGGCCATCAGATAAAATAATAGAAAAACAGAGCTTACTTGTGAGTCATAGTTCTGAGTCATGACAAAACACTTTCTCGAACCAAGGCCAGCCTTTCAAGCCAATAGCAAAATTCGTTACCATATAAGGAACCAAGGTTGAACCTACGTAGACCAATCTGAAACTCTGTAACCAAATAAGGATTGTCAAGGTCAGAACTACTCCTTTCCATTGTTCTAAAATAGTATATAAACGGTTCAGAAAACCACAAGCGCAGTGAGAGCTAAAGTTACAGAATCAGTTAGAGTTACAGTTACAGCAATAATTAGAGTACAGAACAGTCACAACTATTACCACGACTACTTTTACAAAAACCTTTTTATCGCGCCCACTACTTCAGTTACTTCTACTATTATTCAACCCCTTTTACTTTAAACTTTCTCGTGCTACAACTTTATCGCTGTCAAGATATAAATAAAAATACGCATATTATAAATTCGTTAAACTATAAGACCAACTTTACTAATTATATTGAAATATTGTAAAAATTTGTGTTCAACAATAAATCTACTCTGGGAACAAATCATCAACTCTTCAACAGTGAATCATTAAGTGACCTTTATCTTGGAGTTTTAGCCTCCTTAACCGCAGAAGAACCCTTTTATTATTATTATTCATCATTACATGGTCGAATCAAGTCTCGAGATCACTTCGGACTTCAGGACGTCACATGTAAGGATAGAATTTTTGGTGGCAACGGTGGGATACACTACAAAATACCATCCCCGTGGAGTACTTTAAAAATCCATAAAGAATTGAGAAATATTTTTGGATTTAAAGATATTCCCTTAAGTGGAAAAGCTCGTTTATAAACAGATTAACGGACATCTTATCGTTATCTGAAAAAGAGAAATTTTCCGAAGGGAAATTGCGGAGATAAAGGATACGCTTAAGGAACTGCAAAATTATTTAAATGGAATCCTACATAATCATCTTATTTCTGGCCGTACATTCCATGTAAGTGTGCACATCTTATTTTATAATTTATTAAAACACAGAAATGTCTGTAGAAGCTAACATTGACTCATTAACTCATCAAATTGGAAGCATGAGTGTTAACGAGGATAACGTGAATCGTAGAACAATGTCATACGTAAGCCTACGCGATGCGGGGGAAACGATTCTCCCGTTTGACGGCAAAAACATGCCTGTCAATCAATTTGTCACTAGCTGTATGCATGCCAGAAATATGGTAGCTCCTCATGCCGAGTATGGACTTGTTCAAATAATAAAAAATAAATTAGTGGGTCCCGCGCTAAGAGTAGCATTAAGCGGAGAATATAATGACATAGATACGCTGTTGACAGTATTAAGAACCAGATTTGCACCTGTCTATTCATCCTCACAATTGCATGGAGAACTTTCAAAAGTAACACAGCATCCGGAAGAGTCTGTAGTTGATTATGGCAGTCGTGTATCTATGATATTGCATCAATTAAAATCCTGTTATCAAACAGAAAATCCAAGCCAAGTAATGCCATTTATAAGCTCTGCAGAAAATAATGCGGTACGAAATTTCTTAACCGGATTAAAAACTGACATTTATACGAGAATCTATCCTAGAGATCCGACTTCGTTAAATAATGCGATAGAAAGTGCTATAAAAGCGGAAGTAGAATATAATGAACACGCTCAACGAATAAAAATAACGGAAGGACTTATGCAGTCAATTCGCTGTAACAATTGCTTAGGATATGGACATGATACATATTCATGCAGTACTATAAATCCTCTCGCGCAAGTTTCTCATGTACAATGGCAACCTAAAATCTGTTCATATTGTAAAAACACTGGTCATGTTCGCGCCGAATGTAGAGCTTTACAGCCAAGAATTTCAAATCGAAATATGAGACAAATAATACCAACAGTACTACCACGAAATTCAAACTTTAATAATTTTAATGCTCAAAATATTAATCGCGGAAATCGCCCAAATTTTACAAACTCGCAAAACGTAGGACTATTCTGTCGTTATTGTAAAACTCCTGGTCACTGCCTTGAACAATGTCGAAAACGGGAGTATAATAATAATCTAAGAGCTCGTGGAAATCAAGTGAACGAAGCTCCCAGAACTCAGGGGATTCAAATGAATAACACCCGCAGACCACAAGGATTTTCGGGAAACCAAGAACGGGGTCAGCGAGCAGGCGCAGCGCTGAACGAACGGCCCCAAGTGCGCCTTGTGAGCCCGCAAGAAGCACCAACAGAATCGCAAGCGTAAGAATCACAGGCAACGAAATTGGAAGACCACCATCTGTCGTTTTACCTAGCCTAGACATTATTGATAACCGTGGAAACTTTATGATTGACACAGGTTCCGATATTAATTTGATTAAGAAGAATTCATTAATTAAAGAGGTACCAATTGATACAAAAATTGTGTACATTCTGAGTGGAATAACAAAGGGACGCACTCGCACCATAGGCGTAGTTAAATTACGCATTCTCGGTAATGAAGTGCTGTTTCATGTGGTTCCCAACGATTTCCCAATTCAGCAAGATGGAATATTGGGCACAGAATTCTTTAAAAATCAAAAGGCAACAATAGACTACCCGAGGGCTTGTCTAGTTGTAAACGGAACTCCATATTATTTTCACGACAATGAAATTGTTACAATTCCAGCTAGAACAAGAAAACAGATTTATATTCGAGTAGCAAATCCAGAAACAAAATACGGATATATTCCTAAACTGAACGCAGGACCACAGGTGTACTTAGGTGACGCCGTAGTATCTAATCACCATGGAATTGCATATTTATATGCAATAAATTCATCGGACGAGGATATACAATTAGCGGTCCCTACAGTAAAGTTATATCCGTTTGAAGAAGCACATGAGAAGAAAGAAGTCGTAACACAAGATAGTATTAATGATAAAAATCATGAAACACGTATAAACAAAATATTACAACAATTACGTTTGAATCATTTAAACGATGAAGAAAAATCCAACGTCATTGGTCTAGTAACAACGTATGCGGAAAGATTTCAATTGGCTGAAGAGCCGCTAGGCGCGACAAGCGTTCTCAAACACCGAATATTCACAACTGATGACCGACCAATCAACGTCAAGCAATATCGGTATCCTCAAATTCATAAAGAGGAAATACAGAAACAAGTTGACGCAATGTTGGAAAAAGGTGTTATAGAACCGTCTAGTTCGCCATATAACTCTCCGTTGTGGATAGTCCCTAAAAAGGATGACTCTCAGGGAAATAAAAAATGGCGCCTTGTAATTGATTTTCGGGCACTAAATGATAAGACCATTGGAGACGCATATCCACTACCAAATATCGTTGATATACTAGATCAGCTTGGAAGTGCTAAATATTTTTCTGTGTTTGATTTAGCATCTGGGTTTCATCAAATTGAAATGGATCTAAAGGACAAACATAAAACCGCATTTTCAACACCCTATGGACATTTTGAATATAATCGAATGCCGTTTGGATTGAAAAATGCTCCTGCTACATTTCAGAGATTAATGGACCAAGTTTTGACTGGATTACAGGGAATCGAGTTGTTTGTCTATCTCGATGACATTGTAATTTATGCGCGATCTCTTAACGAACACGCAGTCAAGTTTGAAAGACTCATGAGACGTCTGGAAGAAGCAAATTTATTTTTGCAACCAGACAAATGCGAATTTCTAAAAAGAGAAGTCGCTTATCTTGGGCATATAATCACAGAAAATGGAGTACGACCAGATCCAAAAAAATTGATGCTGTAAAAATTTTCCTATACCAAAAACAAGAAAAAATATTAAACAGTTTCTTGGACTTGCCGGATACTATCGACGATTTATCGAAAACTTTTCTAAGATCGCTAAACCTTTGTCAGACTTGACAAAGCAAACTATAGCCTTTGAATGGAAAGAGCAACAGCAAAACGCATTTGACGTACTACGCAATGCTTTATGTTCAGAGCCAATACTACAGTATCCGAATTTTGACGAACCTTTTGTCATAACGACAGACGCTTCAGGATTTGCAATTGGAGCAATATTAAGTCAAGGAAAAATAGGAAACGACCTCCCGATAGCATACGCATCGCGAGTGTTAAATGACGCGGAAACTAGATACTCTCCTACTGAAAGAGAATTATTAGCTCTTGTATACGCTGTAAAACATTTTCGTCCATATATTTACGGTCGCAAATTTACTTTAGTAATGGATCACAAACCCTTGGAATGGTTAAATTCCATATCTGATCCAACTTCACGACTTATGCGATGGAGACTCAAGTTAGCCGAGTATGAGTATCAAATAAAATATAAACCTGGTAAGAAAAACAAAAACGCTGACGCATTGTCTCGAAATCCTGTCGAATTAGAACAAAAAGTTTATCCGCTACGTGCAAAACGAGCATTATCATCTTCTAGCGAAAACTCAATTGAGCAAGAACACAAGAAACAAAAATAACGCATCCTACTTTAAAAGAGCACGAGAAACCAGCGATTCAGGAAATCCTGCTCCTCATCAAAAACTTAGACCACATGAATTAACTCCATATGATGACAGTGACAGTAGAAAAGAACAATCTGTAAAAAATAAATTTCTAAAAGCTTGGGACAGTAGCGACGACGATACAGAATCTTATTATTACGACACCGACGATGAAACTGACGATTCAAAAAACTGTCTAAAGGGAGAAAAGAGAAAACATGTTAGTAGCTCATCTGATTATGCTTTACGCAGAAAACGAAAACGTAAGAAACATAAAAAAATTATTAAAAATTCAAGCTCGGGAGAAGAAAATAAAAGTTGCGACAGTCCTAAAGAAAGTGCCACACCCGTGAATGCACCTTTAGGGCGTGGTCAAGATGATCACAGCGCCACATCACTCGAAGTAGAAATTTACACCGCCCCTAGCGTCGATCACAAGAAGCTCAAGAGGAAGGAAGACTATACAACGGGTGTCCCTGAAAAACGGATCAACAATAAAAATTTAAATCTCGATGAAATTACACAAATTCCTATGGAAATGGATTCCAGCGATAGTTTTCAAGTCCAAACAAATATTCAAGTACAAGCAGATGTACATGAACCACCGACTTTAAAAAGAACATTACCAAAATCAACTGATTTTAAAAATAAAATCCAAAAAATGCCAGATGACATAGATAGCATTAATGTAATAGAAGAAAATATTCCGCTTAATAAAAAAGAACTAGAAGCAATGGAAATAAGTGTAGAAGAGAACATGGACTATGATATGGAGCCGCAACGATTTAATTACCGTGATATAAAAGCACCAACCGACAAAACCAGCAGCAGTTCAGAAATGGAAAAAATATTTTCGCCACCGTTTTATCAAGCTAAAACCAAACCCATAAATTTTGAAAACAAGAACGTTAGCAAAACAACAAAACCTATCCCAGATAAAATCAAGATTAAGAAACAGTCTAAGAAAAAATATTTAAATAAGAAACCTGTTAGAAAAGCTATTAAAGAAAATAAAAAACCAAGAATTACAGAAAATGTACCAGTGTTTGTTAATCTTTTGGATTCACGTGACCACATTTGGATGAAAAATAATAACATAATTTATTTCATGGACACAAGAGGAAACCCAATAGACGAAATAGGACAAGAATTAATTAAAAGAAAAATATGTTATAAACCAAATAATTTTAAAGGCGTTCTCGGACACGTCTTAACACAACAAAAAAGTAATCGAAAGACTTTTGGCATCATAGTGAAAGATGAATTAAACAACGACATTAAAGAAAGAGATATAAACAACGGATTTAAAGAATTGAGAAGTATAATGCTTGCGCAAAATGTTCTTTACGCAGCAATATCTCAAAGCCAAAGCAGCTTAAATATCCCATGGTTTAAAATTCGTAACATTATAAGATTAACATTTTTAAATACAGAAATCCAAATTACGATATATAAGGGACAAATATGTATACCAGAAATCAAAGATAGATTACGAATTATACGAGAATCACATGAATCAAGCGTTGGAGGACACAAGGGAATTGCAAAAACAGTCTCACGTATTCGTCATAAATATTATTGGGATAATATGAAGACACAAGTAGAAAACTTTATTCAATCATGTAACAGCTGCCAGAAAAAGAAATTGGTACGGGTAAAGAATAAGCAACCTATGGTAATTACCGACACACCAATGAACGCTTTTGATAAAGTAGCTATGGACATAGTAGGACCATTACCCATAACTGATAATGGAAATGAATTTATTCTAACAATTCAAGATCAATTAACAAAATATTCTCTTGCTGTACCACTCATCTTAACAAATTCAGAAGAAATTGCAAAGGCATTTACTCGAAGATTTATCTGCCAATTTGGAAGCCCTAAAGCTATTTTGACGGATCAAGGATCAAATTTCACTAGCTCAATGATGAAACAATTTGCAAAATATTTCAGGATTAAACAATATTGTACAACAGCCTTTCACCCTCAATCAAATGGCTCGTTGGAACGAAGTCATCATGTCTTAGTAGAATATTTAAAACATTATATTGCTAATGAAAAAGATTGGGATAACTGGCTTGAACATGCAATGTTTTCTTACAATACAAGTGTGCATGAAGGAACTAAATTTACTCCTTATGAATTAGTGTACGGCAGGAATGCACGACTACCATCTGAATTTAAAACAGATGACACACTAGAAACATATAATGATTACATAGCTGAATTAATTGACAAACTAAGTGACTTGAGACAGCTTGCAATACAAAATCTAGGAAACGCAAAAACACGATACAAACATTACTATGATAAAAGAATAAAAGAAAAGAAAATACAAAATTATCAAGTAGGAAATTTTGTATATTTATTAAGAGGAAAAAAGAGAGGTAAATTTGATGATGAATATCAAGGACCATTTGAAGTTATAGAAATACTACCAAACAATAATATTAAAATATTAACTAAACGAAATCAAACCAAGACAGTACATATGGACAGAATTAAACTAGCTCGCATTACAGGTCTGGGATGACGCAGGAAAGATACATGATAACGACTCTCAAGGATAACCCTGGAGTGTTCTACGAATCCATCGGCGACTTGCGTACCTACGAAACTTCTTGGAAAATGATCACATACGTTGATCTAAACGGAATCGCTGATGCAGCTATAGGACTCCAGAAAGAATTAAAAATGGTTATTTGGCAATGTAATAACATTTCAAAAATATGCCAATCCCAGAAATCATTGCTGCTAGCCGAAGCAAAACTAGATAAAGTAAGACAATATCAAAATCGCATAGGCGAACTGTTAAAGAAATCAAGATCACGAAGAGCTCCGTTAGAATTTATTGGAGAAATTAGTAAAATATTATTTGGCACAATGACGTTGGAAGATGCCAATCATATAAATGAAGCATTGAAACATATAGAAAGTAAAACTGATGATCTTGCTGCCCTATTCATAAACCAAACGATAGCAATCAAGACGAGGTTCGGAGAATTACAGAACGTGACTTCGAAAATTAAACAACAAATGATTGCGATGAACCGCCGCATAAGTGAAAGAATATTAAATCTTACAAATGAATATGCAAAAATTGAAATTAATGAATATTTTCATCAAGCAGTTGTAAATATTAATGACGCAATTTTAGAACATGAATTAAATATAAATACTCTTATTGATGGAATACTTTTTGGAAAACAAGGATTAATACATCCTCGAATAATACCTCCACAACAATTAATACAAAATTCTAAGGCAATCAGGGAACGAGTTCCACACGAAGAATTTCCCGTAGCTATAAATGAAGAAGGAATGGATCGATTAATTAAAATATCAAATTTACAAATTGCATATATTAAAAACCGATTAATCTACGCATTACATATACCATTAATAAGCCCAGGAAAATATAAATTATATAAAGCCGTACCATTACCGGCAAAACAAAATCTGGATGGAGACAAATATGCTACAATAAAACCGAATACAGAATATATTGCAATAAACGAAGACTCTGATAGCTACTATGAGTTAGAAAAAGAAGACTTGGAAAAATGTTCAACCACGAGTTCTACTTTAATATGTCCCGCTACATCTCCTTTAAGAAAGATAAGACAGACGCCCAGCTGCAACATCAACTTGATGCTTAATAGAAAATTAATATTAAATCAATGTAACATAATATTGCAGGAATTACAAGAGACATACTGGAAAGTTCTTGATACTCCAGGAAATTGGATTTTTAGTGCCAAGGGAGAAGAAGAAATACGAATTGAATGCGCCGGTTTTAGAGACCATGCAATTATTGAAAACTGTGGAACAATAACAATACAACCAGGTTGCAAAATTAAAGCAAAAACCGCCACGATGAGTCACCCGTCTACTCAAGCAACTAAATTTCTACATCATTACACACCATCTAGCAACCTCAGCATTCTTCAACTGTATGAACCAACGCGTGAAAAATTTAATATTAATTTAACGGAAACTACAGATGAAATATGGGTGTCAGATCATAGCAATATAGAAGCGACGCTCAATGATATTATTCAAAAAGCTCAACAACTTAGAGAAAGAAAAATTCAAGAATGGAAAACTACTGCCTACAGCACCGTCGCCTGCAGCATTGGAGTACTAGGAATCATAATCTTTATCTTCTCCTTGACCTGTCGGACCCCATGTGTGGGCAAGACCCTGAACCGTCTTTTCCTAGAATTTTGCCGCAGGGGAAGAACTGAAAGACCGACACCACACCCCGCAGCTAGCTATATAAACCTAAACCCTGAGATCCCCCAGGAACAGTCGAACCAAAAGAGTGCTGAAGCCACGACGGTCGAATCAAAGTTATAAATAAAAAATATATATATTTTATTTCACCGGAAGCAGTAAGTGACTGAAGCAAATAAGATTTAAAATTAAGACTAATCCTTTGGTTCCGTCACTTTTAGGAAATTTTTATATGAATCGCCAAGAAGCGAGCCGACACTGGAGAAGAATAACGGATAGGATCCGAAGAAGTATCCGACCCAGGAATCAACCCATTATGTCATCGCATCAAGAACCAGACGTCGGGCCAACGGACCCGTACGTATTTCATTCACCGGCCAGACAGCCTGACGCCCCAAGTGCTTATCAGTACGAAGAACCGGTAGTGCAACGATCCCGGACATCAGAGCTCATTCGAGAAATACTCGATGAGATAAGGAGGCTTCCGGATACGGAACAGGAAGACAATGTGAGCACGCAGACAAACTATGACAACGAGGGATACATCGCGATGCGCCCTGTTGGGATAGCGTCCCCGGTGCGACCGAGGGAACCATCCCCGGAACCATCGATTGCCACGCAGACAACGCGGGCACCGGACTCCCCTCGGGACGATTACATAAACGACAGGCCAACCTATATGGAGCATGTGAGGGACCGGGATCACACCACAAGAGTTCCTCAGGGATTTCCGCCACTGCCACAGCCGACGCACGTGCAGGTACCCCCGTATTATAGAGATTATTTACATTTTAACGCGATGCCGGCATACAATTTAGTCTGTCATTCGGCTTGGTATATACAAGTCGAAAATTATATGGTGATGTGCCCGCAGTGCGCTACTGCAGAGCATATATTTTGCGCTCCTGACAGACCAAACACAACTTTCCGACAATTTCATGCAATCTCACGAAATTTACAACATACTACTATGCACTGTGGTAGATGCTACCGATTAATTATTCAAACGCGACGAGCGATCGATTGTTACACTTGTCGTACTTATGTAATTCAACATTATTACGGAATCGAACGAATGATTTATCATTTGATTTGCGACTTAATCATTTCGCAACAAAATGTTCCAACTTAAAATACAATTACAAACGTATAAGAATTATAAAACCTATTAATCCTTAATTATAAGTATATGCTATTAATCCTAAAAAAAAAGAAAAATATATAACACTATATAATATAAAAAAAAAAAAAACCTATCTTTATATAACAATATTACAAATGGTCAATTAACTGGCCAAGGCTTATTATATTAGTTAAAAGGCTAATTATATTAATTAAACACGCTTATATTATAAAAACAAATGTATTTTATAGTATTATATATACATTATCACTAATATAACATTAAAAAGTTGTTATAGTTGTAGTAGTAGTAGTGTATGCGTTCATCTTGGTGATGGGATATACTGAAATAGATAGAAATATATATATATTATAAAGTAAATAAAAATAACATTTATATAACTGCTATACATTTATAACATACCTTATTAATCAACCAAGCTATTCCACTAATAAACCTACAATAAAACAAAGGAAAGCATTAATAAATACAATAACTCCTAACCTTAATCCAAGTTTAATAGAATTTAAATACTATATACTTATCTAATACTGGTGATGGAAAAATGAAATTGTTCCACAAAGAGCCACCTCCCAAATGTTCAACCTAGAATAGAAAATATCATAATTAAGAATGCATTAAATTTATATACTTTAAATACAAACATGTAGAACATACATACCTAGTAATTTGGTATAAGGGGAACATTGTACGCTTTATTAAATACCCTGAAACATATAAAGTAGTTAGACTTTGTAAAATACAATTAAAACTTTGCTATAATAAATCATTATTACATACCATTGAAAATCAGCTATACTAACTCCATAATAATATAATCCTTTATTCAACTCTGCGATCGACTGATCCTACTGCTATCCTGAAACATATATAAATAATTAAACAAAATACTTTAACAAATATATACAAAAACATAACCTTACTTAAAGTTCGGAAACCGAACTTCCCCATGAAGGGAGATGTCACATCCTGCGACGACTAGGAGACGTTTTATTAACACGGGTAAAAACTTCACCACCGGCGAAAATTTTTTAAAAATCATATTATTAAAAATAATTCTACTACACCAACTACACCGGCATTCATAAATTTCACCACTTGTCACTACTTGTAGTACAGTCACTCGACAAATCTTTTATGAGACACAAGCGACATCTACAATAAGTCCACTTTAAGTCAAGACCAGAGCCAACCAATCATAACCTGACCCATTAAATTTACTCTAACTACACTCAATTACACACATAGACCCAAGAAACCGACAACATCCTGCGACGACTAGGAGACGTTTTATTAACACGGGTAAAAACTTCACCACCGGCGAAAATTTTTCAAAAATCATATTATTAAAAATAATTCTACTACACCAACTACACCGGCATTCATAAATTTCACCACTTGTCACTACTTGTAGTACAGTCACTCGACAAATCTTTTATGAGACACAAGCGACATCTACAATAAGTCCACTTTAAGTCAAGACCAGAGCCAACCAATCATAACCTGACCCATTAAATTTACTCTAACTACACTCAATTACACACATAGACCCAAGAAACCGACAACATCCTGCGACGACTAGGAGACGTTTTATTAACACGGGTAAAAACTTCACCACCGGCGAAAATTTTTCAAAAATCATATTATTAAAAATAATTCTACTACACCAACTACACCGGCATTCATAAATTTCACCACTTGTCACTACTTGTAGTACAGTCACTCGACAAATCTTTTATGAGACACAAGCGACATCTACAATAAGTCCACTTTAAGTCAAGACCAGAGCCAACCAATCATAACCTGACCCATTAAATTTACTCTAACTACACTCAATTACACACATAGACCCAAGAAACCGACATTTTGTGACAACTCCTACTAATAAATCTTATGAACAATTATTAACTATTGAAAATAAAACCTTATAACAATGATATATAAATAAGAAATATATAGTAACATGTTCTTCTGTCTTACGGTAGCAACATACGTAAAAATAACAGTTTCATAATAAGGCATTTTTTAATATCAATTGTTATAAACAATTAAAATTATATATAAAATATAAAAACTGTGATCGCTATCAATCTTGTTGTTAGAAATACAAAAACTTTTGTATATACCATTTTTTCGGTATCTGTAATAGTTTCCGAGATATAAAAATTTCCTGAATTTGAATCTTAGATCAACCTTTTCTCTCCTAAATTAACTTTTTCTCTTATTAAACCATCATAAGACAACCACGAATTAAACCATATAAAATTAATAATTTTTTTATAACAAAACAATTGAAAATGCCTTATGTAATTTTTTGATGATTGTTCGTCATTCGAAAGCGAAAATCTCTCTTAAGAGATTTTCACTTCCGAAGGACGAACAATCATCAAAATCTTTATGTATAAAATTTTAATTACAACATTATTTATAACAATTATTGAACAATGGACTTAGCCGCAGAATCGGTAAAGGCATGGGACTTAGCCCCGCGTACTCTTGTCTTTTCATCTATAAAAAATTACTAAGTATGAATTTCTAGATGAACTTAGCCGCGCGAGCTCTCTTATAGAACTTAGACTCTCGACCAACCAACATAAAATTAATAATTTAATAATTTTTAATTTTTGTTATATACGTTTTAAAGAGCCTTAAATAACTAATAATAAACCCTTATAAACCGTTTCTTAATCTGCCTTAGTTTTGGACTTATAAATTTTTAAAGTTACCCACTCATGTTCTCCTGATACACCAGCCGCATAAAATCCTTAATAATTATTAAACCATTAAAGATCAAGCCATATCCTTTTAGATGTGAAGAGCCCTATGATTTTCCATTTAAAAAACCCATATAGACTTATACCTTTGTGGGCATTAATAGTATATTGTTATAAACAAATTAAAATTAATAACCATTAACACTCAAATTTTATAACGCTAAATCATACTTCCCTATGAACTATTAACGTATACTAAATATCTTTTCTTAATTTTTATTAGTTTAGCAGCTACAATTTTTTAAACTTTTACTCTTACCCATACATACATACATTTCAACACACGTATAGAAAGAACTTTCTTTATTTGCAACATTTCAAGGACTTATAGTTATATTTGTATTAAGAATAAATAAATATTCAAATTAACTTTTATAGAAGTTATTCTTTATTAATTAATTATTAAATTTGTTATAAACAAATTAAACGAGTACAATATTTTCAAATTCTGTTCCGTACATCCTTCGGCATTTGCAAAATTACCCCAAATCCATATATTATACTTTCTTCTACTCCTCATAGATTCCGAGATATAGGAATTTTACAAACTCCAATAGTTTGAAGAATCGGAATACCTTTTACTGAAAAACAAGAGATACAAAAGTTAATAGAAAACCTTTTAAATTATAAAATATTAATAAACTATTAATTTATTTATAAAGTGATTGAATAAACGAATAAAAATGGTTCTATAAATAAACTTTCTTAATTAGTTAATTATCCAAATTGTTATAAACAAATAAAACACTATCCAATTATTCAAAATTCTGTTACGTGTATTTTGTCACATTTGAGCTCCCATTTAAAAAACTATTAAACATTTTCTTTCTAACTCTTTTAGTTCTCGAGTTATGACCACTGTTCAAAATCAGAGACCGACACAAATGACACAAAATAGTAACACCAACATTTTCTAAACTAATGCTCCTAATAACCAACTACGAACGGAACAAAGACTCGTCGCTATAACGCACAACTGAGTAATTAAAAATCTTATATTAATAAACAAATTAATAAATTGTTATAAACAATTTCAAGTTAACAATTGACCTTCTTCAAATTTTATAATAGAAGTTAAAGACTATAATGAATCATTAATCCCTGCAAAATAACTTTTCTTAATTCCTATTAATTTAGCTTTTATGAATTTTTAAAACTTTTATTCTATATATATATAGATATACTAAAGCATGTAATTCTTACCATCCTATTATTAGTTGATAAATAGCAACTCTGGTCTTATCCCTGCTATCCTGTAATAGAAACAATAACAATAGAGAACAATTAACAAACTTAACAACTTCTAACAATTATAATAATTATTATTATTATATAAAATCTATGTTATATATAAAATAAGAAATGCTTTAATTAAATACTTGAAAAATATGTATAATGTAAGGAAACAACTCTTCTATATATAAAAATAAATATATAAATATCCTTTAATTAATTAATTATTAAAATAGAAGAATTGTTTCTATCTAAACCAAGTATTAAAACCTAGTGCGGTAGAAAGTAGATTTTAACCAGCACTCTCACTGCCTTCAATACAGAAATAGACTCAAGGATATATCCTTGAGTCTCATAAAGAAAATAGCTTTTACATTCAATAATTTAAACTATAAAATATACATATATATATATATATAATATTATGTTAAAACAAGGAAAAAAGGGAGAGATTTAAGACTGAATTTATTAATACTTTAAACATACTCTAAGACATTTCTTAGACAATTTATGTAAAGTATGTTTAAAGGCCATCAGATAAAATAATAGAAAAACAGAGCTTACTTGTGAGTCATAGTTCTGAGTCATGACAAAACACTTTCTCGAACCAAGGCCAGCCTTTCAAGCCAATAGCAAAATTCGTTACCATATAAGGAACCAAGGTTGAACCTACGTAGACCAATCTGAAACTCTGTAACCAAATAAGGATTGTCAAGGTCAGAACTACTCCTTTCCATTGTTCTAAAATAGTATATAAACGGTTCAGAAAACCACAAGCGCAGTGAGAGCTAAAGTTACAGAATCAGTTAGAGTTACAGTTACAGCAATAATTAGAGTACAGAACAGTCACAACTATTACCACGACTACTTTTACAAAAACCTTTTTATCGCGCCCACTACTTCAGTTACTTCTACTATTATTCAACCCCTTTTACTTTAAACTTTCTCGTGCTACAACTTTATCGCTGTCAAGATATAAATAAAAATACGCATATTATAAATTCGTTAAACTATAAGACCAACTTTACTAATTATATTGAAATATTGTAAAAATTTGTGTTCAACAATAAATCTACTCTGGGAACAAATCATCAACTCTTCAACAGTGAATCATTAAGTGACCTTTATCTTGGAGTTTTAGCCTCCTTAACCGCAGAAGAACCCTTTTATTATTATTATTCATCATTACATGGTCGAATCAAGTCTCGAGATCACTTCGGACTTCAGGACGTCACACTGGCACCAAAGCGGGGCACCGCTTGAGCTTATTACGATTGTCTCGAGGTTTGCGCATGGTGTCGGCATTGTTCATTTTCAAAACAAAAAATGTTGAGAGTTGGTCGATAAAATATTTTTTACTATCGGCAATTTAAAATGTATTTTGCAAAATTCTTGCGGATGTTGGGATTTAGCTTTTAGACAACGAGATAAACACAAATTCCAAATTCGCAAAATTACGGCTTATTACCACGCGTTGAATCGACGATCGCGCGGCAACCCCAAAATCATTAATCACCTACAATACCGCCTGACACCGATCAATGTGGTCCTGAAAAAGCCGAACTTAGACAACATCCTAAAAACGATTTTTGCAGGCAAGCGTACGGAAACCATTTACGAAAGAACGCCATATCCTGCAACTTCATCAAGGAACAAAAAAAAAACACCGCAAAGTACAGTCGAAATGCCAGCAGTGAATGGACCAAACTAATAGTTACATTTAATTCTTTGTGCATTTGCTCCGCAAGTCACATTCGACTAGACTAGCTTATTCTTGTTTAGACTTGCTCAACTTTTTTTAACTTTCACTTTACCCTATTGTTCTGTGATATTTCCTAACTTTTATTTTTTTATTTTTTGGTCCTATTGTCATTCGGCACTCTGCAGTGAGGGTTGTTTTTACTTTTTCTCCTGGCTTGTAGAAGTTTGGTAAAATTTTGTGCATAATTATTTTAAATTTTATTTGCATCAATAAAACTTGATTTCTGTCATTATGTATAATGTGCCTGTCCTGTCGATCCGTGCCACAGCACACTAGTAATACTCGCGACACGGCTTTATTAAACTCGACTCATACGCTAACTGAATAGTTAGACACAGGCCGCTGTGTTTATAAAGTATATAGACGGCATCGCAAAACTCGCGATAATTATTGTTTAACCTGCGCACTCGACGCTGATAGACTTAAAATTATTTTTGTTCTCGTTACCGGACATTATCTTTGTTTGGGACTTTCCTATAATTCTTCAAAATGCCATCACTGTAAAATAATTTAAAAAATTTTTGAGTCGTATTAAGATTGTGATTACTGCCGATTAGTACGTCGCGATTTTTCCCGTTGTTTAACCCTGAGTGAAAAAATATTTTTTTAAAACAATTCCGTTGAAATTTTTATAGAAACTTTAACTACGGTTTAGTTTACATTAATAAATGTGTCCAAGGCAACCTTGCGCGCGTGCACCCACCTGTAAAATCTCGTTGGATTTAACTAGAGTAATTATAACTGGCTAGCTCATGCCACTTGCGAAACCAGGTATTGATTGTATGAGCAAAAGGTAACGCGTCTTTTTTTTTGCCGAAGGTGTATGCTTAGATCTGGGCAACTTTCTTCGGACTTTTATTACGTACCATTACATAAAATCAACATCGGCTTAAGTCAAAGGAAATACGAATGCAGTAACTGCGGTGTGCTTGTCGCAATTCGCGAAATATCAGACATTGCCCACTGTGTTAAAAAGCAATATTGTTATTTTTAAATTACTTTAAGCAAAACCCGCAGGATCAACTTTACTTAAATAGCAAAGCGACTATTATTTGTATTAAATATCAAAGAGTTGCCTTAACGTAAATTGATTTTATTTCGTTAAATTATTGTTACTCTTGTAATTGCTTAAACACGTAGTTTAATTCCGCCTTAGGCGTTCGAGACTGCCGAGACGTAACATTTGCGATACAGTGAATAATTTTTTAGCTAAAGTTAATAATTATTATATTTATTTATATACGGTATTAGACGCGCTTGTCCAATAGAAGGCTCATTAATTTTCGGTAAAATTAAGTTTTGTTTTAACATTTTAGCCCATTAATCGTATGGTTGTCCGGTTTTTTAGATAAATATTACCAAATTATTTTTTCGATATAAAATATTGTTTTGCGTATTTCTTATTATGGTCATGTAATGATTTGGAAACTGGTACGGAATATTAACATTATTAAATATTTTGTTGTTGGACTGATCGCTTGAAATAGAGTTGCTATCTGATATATCTGATACGCCGCTATCCGCATATTTGTTATTATAATCGTCACTCAAGAGAGCATCTAAATCTAAGCGAGCATCGTTTTAATTTATGTTACTTGATTCGGGTAGGATATTTATGTCTGATGTATTGCGCGCTTGAATGTCGGTTATCGTTTCACATATTCTTTTATCACCTTTTTTACTTATATTACCGGTGTTGGGAAAGATGTTTATGTCTGGCGCGTAACGTGTTCGCATTTTCTTATTACCTCTTTGGTTTACGTTACCGGAATCGAAAAGGATTGATATTGTTACGTCCCGGTAGTCGCGAGCGCCCAAGCAGATTCGGACTACGGGCCTATGCAATTTTGGGAGTTACGATAACTTAACAAAATGGGATTAATCTACGTTAAAGCAATTCTCTGATATTCCATGCAGATAATAGTTGCTTCGCTATTTAAGTAGGGTTGATCTTGCGGGTTTTGTTCGAGGTAGATTAGAAATAACCGTATAGCTTCTTGGCACTGTAGGCACTGTCTGATATTTCGCGAGTCGGCGACTAATACTCCGCAGTTACTACATTCATATTCTCCTTGACTCAAGCCGATATTAATTCTATGTGACGGCACGTAGTAAAAGTCCGAAGAGGGTTGCCCAGATCTAAGCATACACCTCCGGCAAAAAGAAAGACGCGTCACTTTTTGCTCGTATAGCCGGTATCTGGTTTCGCAAGTCGCGTGAGCTAGCCAATTAATAATTATTCTAGTTATATCCAACGAGATTCTACAAGTGGGTACACGCGCGCGAGGTCGCCTTGGACACATTTATTAATTCAGACTAAACCGTTGTTAACGTTTCTATGAAAATCTCAACGGGGTTGTTCTGTAAATAAACTATCTCCGCTCAGAGTTAAGTAGCGAGAAAAGTCGCGACGTACTAACCGACAATAATCGCAGTCTCGGTACGACTCAGAAATCTCTAAAACAATTCTACAGCTATGGCACTTGGGAGGATCGTGAGAAAGTCTTAAACAAAGGTAATGCCCGGTGACAAGAACGAAATTGATTTTAAATCTATCGGCGTCGAGTGCGCAGGTTAAACAATAATTATCGCGAGTTTCGCGATGCTGTCTATACACTTTATAAACACAGCGGTTTGTATCTAACCATTTGGTCAACGTATGGGTCGAGTTCAATAAAGCAATGTCGCGAGAATTATTAGTAGGTTGCGGCACAGATCGACAGAGCGGGCACATTATACATAGTGATGCCAAGTAAAATATAGAATATTCATGCACAAGATTTTAACTAAATTTTTTCAAGCCAAAAAAGAAAGTTAGAGACGACCCTTGTTGCGGGGTGCCGTATCCGGATATAGACAATGGGACGAAAGGGTGGAAAAGTGAAGCTAGGAAATTCCACAGGACAATAGGGTAAAGAGAACGTTAAAAAATTCTACAGGATAATAGGGTAAAGTGAAAGTTGCACAAGTCTGGACAGGAATGCGCTGGTCTAATCGGATGTGATTTGTAAAATGAATGCAAAAGAAATTAAATATGACTGTTAATTTGACTCACCCACTGCTGGCATCTCGATTGTACCTCGCGGTGTTGCCTCTTTTGCTTCTTGATGAAGTCGACGTTGCAGGATACGGCGTTCTCTCGTGGACAATTTCCGTACGCCTGTCTGCGAAAATCGTTTTTAAAGATGTCGTCTAAACTCGGCTTCCTCAGGACCACGGTGATCAATGTCAGGCGGTATCGTCGGTGGCTGGTAATTCTGGCGTTGCAGCGCGATCGTCGATTCAGCGCGTAGTAATAGGTCGTGATTTTACGAATCCTAACGGATTCGACACATGGGGTGAGACACCCTGTATAATAGAAAATGCTCTAATTAAATACTTGAAAAATATGTATAATGTAAGGAAACAATTCTTTTATATATAAAAATTAATATATAAATATCCTTTAATTAATTAATTATTAAAATAGAAGAATTGTTTCTATCTAAACCAAGTATTAAAACTTAGTGTGGTAGAAAGTAAATTTTAACCAGCACTCTCACTGTCTTTAATACAGAAATAGACTCAAGGATATATCCTTGAGTCCCATAAAAAGAATAATTTTTACATTCAATAATTAAAACTATAAAATATATATATATATACATATTATTATGTTAGTATTAGGAAAAAAGGGAGAGATTTAAAACTAAATTTATTAATACTTTAAACATACTCTAAGACATTTCTCAGACAATTTATGTAAAGTATGTTTAAAGGCCATCAGATAAAATAATAGAAAAACAGAGCTTACTTGTGAGTCATAGTTCTGAGTCATGACAAAACACTTTCTTGAACCAAGGCCAGCCTTTCAAGCCAATAGCGAAATTCGTTACCATATAAGGAACCAAGGTTGAACCTACGTAGACCAATCTGAAACTCTGTAACTAAATAAGGATTGTCAAGGTTAGAACTACTCCTTTCCATTGTTCTAAAATAGTATATAAGCAGTTTAGAAAACCACAAGCCAACCTTTTATCGCGCTCACTACTTTAGATACTTTTACTACTATTTCTACGATTTTTTCGCGCCCAGAAGATATAAATAAAATACGCATATTATAAATTCGTTAAACTATAAAACCAACTTTACTAATTATATTAAAACGTAAAAATTTGTGTTCAATAAATCTACTCTGGGAACAAATTATCAACTCTTCAACAGTGAATCATTAAGTGACCTTTATCTTGGAGTTTTAGCCTCCTTAATTGCAAAAGAACCCTTTAATTATTATTATTCATTATTACATGGTTGAACCAAGTCTCGAGACCATTTCGGACTTCAAGACGTCACAGCGGTGACGTCAACAGATGTCCACATGACCATTTTCAGCGGCCTACTTTTTCCAGGGGCGAAAATATTGACAAAAAACAAAAAAATATTTTGTTCCGTAAAATAAAAAATTAAAAAATCTTTTTTACCGATCAATCATAAATTAAAAAATTTGCTTTTTTGACCGATATTAAGTCAGTAAAACAGGAATCTGCAATACAAACAGTCGATAAAAAATTTTTGCGCCAGATTTTAGCCGACGACAAAAACAACAATTTTTTAATTTTTGGCGCAAAATATTTTAATCTAAAAAAAATCTGTTTTACCGACCGATTATAAATTGAGAAACCTGTTTTACCGACCGATAGTAAATCGGTAAAACAGGAATCTGCATTATCAACAGTCGGTAAAAATTTTCGCGCCAGATTTTGGCCGATGACAAAACAATAATTTTTGGGCTTTTGGCGCAAAAAATTTTGATCCGTCAAAAAAAAAAATCTGTTTTACCGACCGATTCTAAATTAAAAAATCTGTTTTACCGACCAATACTATGTCGGTAAAACAGGAATCTGCATTACCAAAATCGGTAAAAAAATTTTCGCGTCAAATTTTGGCCAACGAAAAAAAAAAATTTTTGGGCTTTTATCGCGAAAAATTTTGGTCTGTCAAAAAAATCTGTTTTACCGACCGATCATGAATTAAAAAACCTGTTTTACCGATCAAAATAAAGTCGGTAAAACGAAAATCTGCATTACCATCAGTTAATAAAACAAAAATTTGCTTTATTAAAAAAATAAAAATTAAAAAAAAAACAAAAAAACCAAAAAAACAAAAAATCAAAAAAACAAAAAACAGCAAACCAAAAAGCAAAAAAAAAAAAAAAAACGAAAAAACAAAAGAAATTCAAAATCTAAAAAACAAAAAACTGTTACGTCAGGAGGATTAATTTTTATTTAATTAATCAATTGGAAGGAATTCCTCGGAATGGTCTGTGCTGGTAGGGTAGGGAGGTGACGTACCACCAAATTTATGTGAGATTCGAAATTCGAATCCTCACGTTTTACGCGCAGATTATTTTTCGGATTTCAATTGAGCGCGTAAGTGGTTCTTTTTAGAGAAAGGAAATGAATTTTTATTCTTTGGGATAGAACCGGGCGTGATTGATCGCTTAGACAGGATAGTTTAAAGTAAAAATTAAATAATTAACCCACAATTTTAATAACACTAAATTAACAATTTAATTAAAACAAATGACTCTAATTACAAAATCAAAAATAATCCATAAATGACAAATGAACAGTTCAAAAAAAAAACTCATACAGCCCGTTTAAAATATAAAAATAGAGTAAAAGTTCTTACTGAACAAATCAAATAGTAAGAAAACGGTAATATACGAATGAATAGATATAATTTTAACATGGCGGTGTCGAGTATTTTACAATATTTACATGAGTGTAAGGGTGTGCATGTGTGTGTGTGTGTGTGATTATTAATCTATGGTGACCTCTTCGATTTCCACCACCCTCGCCGTGGATCTCGGGAAAACAAGGTTAATTAATCGCATCGGAGCCAGAAAAGGAAATTCCACCCCGGGATAATAAATGAAAAAGTGAGAGTCAGGATCAGACCGAGCTGCCTGAATCCTGATCTGCTCTGGCTCAAAATGGTCAGGGCCGATGGAGAAAGCCCTTTCCGGGACAGGATCTGTCCACGGAGTACAGGCCCTGCGGAGGAGCTCCAGGAGAGGATCTATAACCTCTCTCGGTTCTGGATGCTCCTCGAGGATCTCTATACTCGGGACTGGAGATGGAGGTTGATCGGGGAAGTCTACTCCTGGGAGAGAGGTTGAGTCATCTTCACCCAGAGAGTCGGCTTCCTCAAGTTCGAAGGGAAAAGGAGGTGGTGAAAGAGGAGAGGAGCAGGCTCTTGGCTCATCTTCGGGAAACCGTGGCTCGGAGATGAGGGAAGAATTCGGAGTATAAGAAGGAGTCGTGGGGCGGAATAATTCCGATCCAGGCTCCGTGGACTGAGACGAAAGATTTCGGTCGTCGGAAGGATTTGCAACTGACTCCTCTTCTTCCGGGAAATAGCCGAATAACGGCTCCGGATCGCCGCGGATAGGAGATGGTGGCGGTGGGCCTGGACGAGGAGACCAAGGTCTCTCCTCGTGGCGCGCGGGAGACACAAAAACCTCTTCACTTGGTGCCGCCGCGAGAAGGTATTGTACGAAGAAACGGCGGACTAACTCCCTCAGATTTTTGATCTGCTTATTCCGCCGCGCCCAACTCTTCCTCAACGTTTTCTTATTGAGAGATTCCACTAAAATTATTAATTGATTTTAATCAAATCTGAATTGAATTTTTGGAATGTTTAATAACAATGGAGGGAAGGAGATTCGTCATCGACGAATTCCGAAGGTCTCGATCCGCCCATGAAAGATTCCGCATAATCTATCTTTGGCGAGAACCGCTTCCCGATTCTTTAGCTGAGAACAGTCGCCAAAGTTCCAGCGATATTTCGCGGAGTTGACCACAGAAAATCGCTAGTTTTTTGACAGCATGTCTCAACCGATGTTCGGGAGCAGATATTCTCACACATTCAACAGATCACAGAAACAATCGGAACAAAATCAAAACCGCGGAGCCTCGACTCAGACATTTCTTTCTTTCAGACAACACTTGAAAACAATTAATCAAGATAAATACATTTAGTGGAATCGTGTTTTTTGCCCAGATACATATTAAAAATCGTTGGAACTTACTTTTAGGAGATCTTTAAACTGCTTCTTCAGATTGGCTTGCACACTCAAGACACTCACGTGAGGTTTTAGTAAAACTTATTCGGTTGTAGCTAAGATGCAAGAGAGCGTGCTCAGCCTGAGCACAAGATTTTATAAGCTCGGAAAAGGGGAGGACTCTTCCCGAATTTTCATTTTTCTGAGATTCTAATCTCTCATTTGCAGAGCTTATTCCTCCACTTTTCCTATCCTAAAATTATTGGGCACTCGCACTTCATCCCTTCTCTATTTTAAGTTTTCGCCCTTAGTTTCTAGATTTTGGTGAGGAGTTCCCGAAGTCCATTGGTTTTAAGGAAGTAATGTGCCCACGAAGCACCCCCGCTTCAACGAGTTACCCCTTCCGAGCCTTCCAGAATTTTTCTATCATTTCCATCGAGAGATGGTTAGGTAACTCTTACTTTCCATATGACATATGGTTACCTGGCTTTATTGCCTTTGCCTGCGTCACATACTCCGGTAATTTCAAGTCTCTCGCGCCCTTGGTTTTTCTAAAGCTCGGGATCGGTACGCAATTACAATTTTAAGAAAAAGTTATTTTTCTTTCCCTATGACAGACAGGTTATCAAAGTTGAAATATTTATGAGCTCTTAAATTTTGATTTTTTTTTGTGTTATGTCTAGACAAATTCTTTGTCTGACATCCTGTTGGCGCCCGTTCGCAATTTGTTACATGTTTTTTTTTTATGCTTCCACGCAACAAATTGTCCCGGAATATGTGGACGTCTATTGAATTTATTTTCTGAAAGACTCTGAAATTCCATTTTTTATATTACAATAAACTACGGTCTACCTTCCCCTTAACTAAAATTTTAATATACGTCGAAAAAAAGAGACGCGGAGTCGGAGACGTAACAAAACAAAAAACAAAAAACAAAAAACAAAAAACAAAAAAAACAAAAAAACAAAAAAACAAAAAAACAAAAAAACAAAAAACAAAAAAAACAAAAACAAAAAAACAAAAAGCAAAAAAAACGAAAAACAAAAAAAATCAAAGAATCAAAAAAATGATAAAAAAAAAAATAACAATAAAACAAAAAAACTAAAACTAAAATAGGTTAAGGTTTTTGCCCAAAAATGTCCGATAAGGTTATAACGGATTCGAAAGCAACTTTTTATGATTCGTGCTCATCCATCAAAAGTTTTTGGAAAATCGGTGGCCATCTTGGAAAAAAAATGTTTTTTATATCTGAAGGTCAAACAATTGGAGCTAAAAGTTGGGTGTCAAAAAACGAGTTGTAGCGCTTGTCGAGACCTTTCGTTTAAAACCAACCTAAATCTTTTATTTCAATTATTTAAAAAGTTATAACAATTAAAAAATTTCCAAAAAATTTTTATGACGTCATCGTAAACAATTTTTTATGATCCGTGCTTATCCGTTGAAAAAGTAAAAAAATCGGCCGCCATCTCGGAAAAAAAAAAAATATTTTTTTTATTTTTACCCAATAAATTTTAATCCAAAATAATAATTTGCTTTACCGACCGAACATAAATTAAAAAATCTATTTAACCGACCGTTGACAAGTCGGTAAAACAGGGATCTGCATTACCAACAATCGGTAAAAAATTTTTGCGCTGGCGGCAAAAACAAAAATTTTTAGATTTTAGGCGCAAAAAATTTTGGTCCGCCAAAAAAGAAAAAAAAAAACCAAATAACCAAAAAAATAAAAAAAAACCAAAAAACCAAAAAAAACCAAAAAACCAAAAAACCAAAAAAAATTAAAAAACCAAAAACCAAAAAACCAAAAAACCAAAAATTTAAAAAAAACCAAAAAACCAAAAATTTAAAAAAAACCAAAAAACAAAAAAACTTTAAAAACCATAAAAAAATAAAATACCAAAAAAACAAAAAAATTAAAAAACAAAAAACAGAAAAAACCAAAAAATTAAAAATAAAAAAAAAAGAAATTTAAAAAATCAAAAACCAAAAAAAAAAAAACAAGAAAAGAAAATTTGCTTTACCGACCAATAATAAATTAAAACACCTGTTTTATCGACCAATAAAAAGTCGGTAAAACAGAAATCTGTATTACCAACAGTCGGTAAAAAAATTTTCGCGCCCGCCTTTGGCCGGCGGCAAAAACAAAAATATTTAAGCTTTTTGCGCAAAAAATTTTGATCCGAAAAAAAGAATAAATTTAAAAATTTTCGTTACCAATCGATTCTAAGTTAAAAAATTTGTTTTACCGATCGTTAATTAGTCGGTAAAACAGAAATCTACATTACCAACAGTCGGTAAAAAATTTTCGCGCCGGCTTTTAGCCGGCGACAAAAACGAAAATTTTTTGGCTTTTGGCGTAAAAAATTGTGGTCCGCTAAAAAAAAAAATTAAAAAATCTGTTTTACCGACTAATCTTAATTAAAAAATCTGTTTTACCAATCGTCAATATGTCGGTAAAACAGGAATTTGCATTACCAACAGTCGGTAAAAAATTTTTGCGCCGGTTTTCGGCCGGCAACAAAAAAAAAAATTTTTGGGCTTTTGGCGCAAAAAATTTTGATCCGTCAAAAAAAAAAAAAAATTAAAAAAAAAATCTGCTTTACCGACCGATTTTAAATTAAAAAATTAATTTTACCGACCGATTATATGTCGGTAAAACAGGAATCTGCATTACCAACAGTCGATAAAAAATTTTTGCGCCGGTCTTCGGCCGGTGACAAAAACAAAAATTTTTAAGCTTTTGGCGCAAAAAATTTTGATCCGTCAAAAAAAAAAAAAAAAGTTTGTTTTACCGACCAATTGTAAATTTAAAAATCTGTTTCACCAACAAATAATAAGTCGGTAAAAAAGAAATCTGCATTACCAACAGTCGGTAAAAAAATTTTCGAGCCGGCCTTCGGCCTAAGACAAAAACAATAATTTTTGGGTCTTTGGCGCAAAAAATTTTGATCCGCAAAACAAAAAAAAAATTAAAATATCTGGTTTACCGACCGATATTAAATTGAAAAACCTGATTTACCGACCAATTCTATGTCGGTAAATTAAAAATCTGCATTACCAACAGTCGGTAAAAAATTTTTGCGCCGGCCTTTAGCCGGCGACAAAAACAACAATTTTTAGCCTTTTGACGCAAAAAATTTTGATCCGTCAAAAAAAAATTTTTTTTTTTTTTAATCTGTTTTACCGACCGATATAAAATTGAAAAACCTGTTTTACCAACCGATACTATGTCGGTAAAAAAGGAATCTGCATTACCGACAATTAATAAAAAATATTCGCGCCGGCCGTCGGCCGGCGGCAAAAACGAAAATTTTTATTTTTTTTTGGCGCAAAAAATTTTGGTCCGCCAAAAAAAAAAAAAAAAAATTAAAAAATCTGTTTTACCGACTGATATAAAATTGAAAGCCCTGTTTTACCGACCAATACCATGTCGGTAAAACAGGAATCTGCATTACCGACAGTCGGTAAAAAATTTTCGCGCCGGTTTTTGGCCGGCGGCAAAAACAAAAATTTTTAAGTTTTGGCGCAAAAAATTTTGATTTGTCAAAAAAAAAAAAAAAAAAAAAAAATTAACCTAACCTAACCTAACCTAACCTAACCTAACCTAACCTAACCTTTTTTTTTTTTTTTGATTTACGTGTGGAAAAATCCTTTTACGGATTCCCCCTTGAGTTGGGGGATATGTCGGACTCCGGTCTTATGCTACAGTTGTAATTGAGCTGCCTAATACCGACTAAAAAACCACACGCTATTCTTCTCTGCGAGAGATAAGTCACGGCACGGGAGGCGACATATCATTACAGTGCCGCGTCGTGACTTCGCATATTATTTTCACCTCTGGGTTTGTTGTCTCCCTTCTTGGTAACAAGAGTTATTATTCCGCATTTCTCACGTTTCATTGGTCTGCCCAAACTCATCAGGCGTAATAGAACACCGTGAGGTAAATGAATCCCAATGAAAAGCCCGACAGAGATCTCCTCACCCACAAGGGGAGCTATTGGAGATCCCCGTGAGACCTTCATCAGGAAACAAAGTCCTCTAAGTTCTTAAAAGAACTGTTTGTCAAAGTATCATAATGATATCTGCCTGTGATTAGAAATCTAATCCCGTCGTAGATGCGCTGGTGGTCGTCTTCTACGCCTTGTCCGTCTTGTGAGGATTTCTCTTCTTCGTTCTGTCTCGTTTTTCTCTTTGATAGAGATAACTTCTTGACAGAACGTGCAAAAGGTGTTTTTGACCGAAGGGTCTGTTAGTATTGCAGACATGATAGAGTGCAAGTTCACATGTGGACCTATAAGTTGTATTAATGAGTCTCGCTGTGTTGTAAACGCAGAGCATTCGTAAAGAGTGTGGTCAGCACCATCCTTTGATGCACCGCACTCCCAGCACTTAGCACTTCCTTCCTTTCCTATTCGGTGTAGGAAGTCTCCAAATACACCATGGCCGGTAATAATTTGTGCCGTGCGGTAGTCCAATGTACCGTGTTCCTCCAGCTCTGCTTGCCATTCTGGTAGTAGATCTCGTAATGCCATAATTACTCTATGTCCTGAACTTATGTTAGTTAACTTGTATAATTCCTTTTTCCAGTCCGCCAGTATCTTTTGATTCTCTTCTTTTCGAAGTTGTACACTAATTTCGTTAGTGAGAACTCGATGTTGATTTTCAATCCGCTTCTTGTAGTTATATCTACGTGCCAGGGACACCGCCTCTATATGTAAGGGAGGTAAACCAGCAAGTATACACGCCGCATCTGTTGCTGTAGTTCGATAAAGTCGTGCTACTCTAACCGCCAGTCTTCGTTCGAAGCGTCGTATCTCTGCTAATGCCAGCCGATTGTGTTGAAGCTCGTCAGCCCACACAGGAGCCCCGTAAAGAATTATACTGCGTACTGCAGTGGCGTACAACTTTCTTGCCTTCCACACCGGACCACCTATGTTTGGCATGAGGTGTCCGAGTGAAATTGCTGCTTTAACCGCCTTTGGCACGACTGACTGGAAGTGCGTGCCAAAGGTCCAGTTTTCATCTAAAGTCAACCCCAAATATTTTATATAGGGGGAAGTTTGCACGGGTGTGTTGCCGACTAGTAACATGTGTTGAGGAGCCTTGCACGTGTAATTGTGGAAGAAGACAGCCTCCGTTTTAGATGTTGCAACGGTTAAACCGAGGCTCTTAATTGTCTCAACGACAATATGTATTGCTAATTCAGATTTGACTACTGCCTCTCTCCAGGAGAGTCCCGTGGAGAGCACCAGCGTGTCGTCCGCATAGCATATAGTGCTGCAGCCACTAGGTATAGGTGCCTGTAATACCGCGTCGTATGTCAGAATCCACAGGGTTGGTCCAAGTACCGATCCCTGGGGAACACCGCGCTCGACCGTTTCCGTAATGAGAAATCCGTCTCTGTTATTGTAAGTAAGTGTTCTTAGCTGTAAGTAGTCCTGTAAGATATTAAATAGGTATCTTGGTAATCGTAATTTTCGCAAAGCACCCATAATCACCGGCCAGGGAATGGTGTTGAACGCATTGGCAATGTCCAGAGATGTGGCCAATACAGTTTCTCCCTTCTCATTGCTTTTATGCACATATTTCTTAACCGCCTGAATTGCATCTATCGTTGAGTGCCCTTTTCTAAATCCGAATTGGTTAACACTCAGTCCTCTTCCAGTTGATTCGACCCACTCCGTGAGTCTACAGTTGATAATTCTCTCCATGAGCTTTCCTAACTCATCAATTAGACAGATAGGTCTAAAAGACGAGGCGTTGTCGAGTGGCTTCCCTGGTTTTGGTATTAGTACCAGTGAGGCTCTTTTCCATTCTCTGGGAAACACTCCTTCCCTTAGTAGCCTGGTGAATACCCGACAAAGCCTAGGGAGGAGTATATCTGCCGCCAGGGTAATTATTTTCCCTGGAACATTGTCCGGGCCTGGGGCCTTGTTGGCCTTGATTCCTTTGATTGCCCTCGTGATTTCCTCTTCCGTGACAGTAGGGTCCTCTTGTTCCTCTTCCTCTCCGGAGTCAATATCCTCCAGGGGTGTAGGTATTACTGCTTGCGAGGTGTCCCTTGGGAAAAGTGTGGTTACAATTTCCGTGATCTGCTGTGATTCCAGCATTTCCGTAGCCGGTGGTCCTCTTCTTCTGTATTGTCCGCTAATTATTTTATAGGGACGGCCCCACGGGTCTGAGTCAATGGTTTCCATTAACTCAGCCCACGCTGCTGTCTTAGCTGCTGTGATTGCAATTCTAAGATTTCTTCTAGCCTCCCGATAGTCTTCATATGCTAGGTCCACTTCCTCTTGTGTACTTCTGCGCCTTCTACGGCACCTTGTAAAGGCACGTTGCTTGATCACTGCCTGTTTTCTGAGCGAGGCAATGCTCTCGTTCCACCAATATGCTCCTTTCACCCTTGTGTTTGAACATAATGGCATTGCCATATTACACGCATCCGTTAATATACGAGTTAGTTTTTTAGCTTCGTCCTCAGGTTCATCCGCAGGAATATCTTCGGGCCATGTTGCAGACTCCAGGGCCGTCATGAGTAAATCTATATTTAATTTTCGTAGTGCCCACTTCTTTTGGTCACTGTTTTTCCTTGCGTCCGTAGTACGAGTTCCGCTTGTCGAGATGGTCATTCCCACATATCTGTGGTCTGACAGGGTTTCTAATTCCTCCCAGACTCTCCAGTTACAAACATGCTTGACAGCACTGTAGTTGGCCCATGTGATGTCCACAGTGGATTCTCCTCTCCAGGCCACACAGGTATTAACATCTCCCCGGTTTACCAGAAGGAGTCCCAAACCAGAGGCCCAGTCCGCGAGGAGACGACCCTTTTGGTCCCAAAACTTACATCCCCATTCCGGGGACTTGGCGTTAAAGTCCCCTCCAAGGAGAATGGGGGTAGCCGGTGTGCGCTTAATAAAGTCGCTTATTTCTTCCAGTGACGTCTCCATGTCCTCCAGATTTATTGATGGTGGCAAATATATGGCCATCACGATTATATTTCTCCATTTAGCTGCAGTCCATCCTGTTCCGCTTGTGATAGGGTTACATACATTATCATTGCCCAGCCAGAAGATAGCCACGCTCCCCGCTGGGTCACTCATCCAGTTTGGATGCTTATCCGGTATATTGAAAGGTTCCGAAATGAGCGCAATCCCCCCGCCACACTCAGCGAGTGTGTGGAGCAGTAGGTCTTGCGCTCTCCTCGCATGGTTAGTGTTAATTTGAATTAAAGTTGTACTAGCCATTATGTTCCTCTTCCGTGTGCATGGCCTCCTCCTGGCCACCAATCTCTGGTGCAAGTTTTGGTGCTTCTGGTACCTCCTGTGTTTCTACTTCCATCACTTCCTTGGAGAGCTGTGGTGGATTTCCATCGTCTTGTCTATTAGTATTCGAAGCTGGTTGTGTTCGAGGTTGTCTTTTATTTGTCTTGGCATTACATGCCGGTCCTCCCATTTTGTGCCTGAATGGTTTCTTCAGTTCTTCACAAATCAGACATTTAGGTAGGTTCTTACAGGTTACTGCAGTGTGAGTAGTTTCCCCACATCTGAAGCAACTGTTTGAACGGTCTATAGGACTGTTACAGTTTTCACGGACATGTCCCTTTTGTAGACACCGGAAACATTGTAATGGTCTTGCAGGTAGAGCTTCTATTCTTGCAGAGACCCATCCTATTTGTATTCTCTTCTTCTCGATTAGTTGGTTAGCAACGGCTACCGGGCACTTAAGTACTGTCGTGTAAAGTCCGTTGTATGATCTCCTAATTTCACCTAATTTAAAGTCCTCCTGCCTGCAAGTTTCAAAACTTGTAAGTACTGCATTAATGATATCGTCCTTACGTGTATAGTCATCCAGATCCCTGATTCGTATATCCGCGGTTTTCTGTGGACATGCTATCCTAACCTGTTGTACACTTGCAAGTGCCGTAGAGAGTTCTTTTGCAAGAACTTTTGCCTTTTCGTTGTGATTATCTCCCTTAATCTCATAAATGATGGAGCCTGTAATACCTCTCTTGGGTCGCAAACTATCGATTCCAAGTTTCTTTAAGTCTATCCTGTCTTTGGCCATTTTCAGGATCTCTTGGTACTGACCATTTTCACAAGTGATCGATACGGCCGCCGAGTTAGGTGTTTTGCGCTTGGTCGTCTTGGGTTTAGGTTGCACCGGTGCTTTCTTGTCACTCGTTGTCCTATTTCCTTGTCCGACTGTCTTATTACTGTTTTTTGTTTTTCTTCCAGTTACTGTTGCCCATGTCTCCACGACAGGGCTTTCCTTGCTTGTGCCTGCTATAGCAGTTGCCGATCTAGGGTGTTCTGATGCTGTCACCAGTTTGCTCTTAAAGCTTTCTTTGTTCGTACCTGTAGTTGCCTGGCTTGATCTAGGCTGATTCCTAGGTCGTGGGTCCCCGCTGGATTTACCTGCGCACCACGAGTGGAAGAGTTCATCTAAATATTTAAAATGAACAGATGAGATTGCGTTGGTGGAAATCTCACTAACTTCCCTGTCTTCATTGTGTCGTAAAGTGCCACCTGCTTTATTCGTTGGTTTTTTAAAAGTTGTTTTAGTAGAAACTACCTCGCTGGTTACCACTTTAGAGGTACCGGAAATTGGACCTGTGGTAGTCTTATATGGTGTAGGGTCTTCCCGCCTCTTTTTGGATTGTGGAGGCTGCGTAGGTGAGATCTGTGCGATTGTCTCCCGCAAAGTATTTACTTCTTGTTTAAGGCTTTTTATTTCTTCTTGTGCCTTGTGCAATTCGTTAAGAAGACTCATGGTCTCTTGTCCTGTCGAACCGTCCGTGTTAAGTCTTGTCAGCATAGTGGTGACATTTGCTCGTGTTCTGCATGCGATTTCTCTTAAGGCCTTAGAGTATTCGCCCTTAAGACCTTTGGAAACCCCGGATACTCGAAGTACCACCGCCATGTCCCGTAGGACTGTGCTGGCAAAGTCCCGAGATGGTGCATTCCGATTATCGTCCAGGAAATCTTCTTCGAGCTTATCTGCTCTTTGTTGCGATCGTGCTGAGATGGGGTGATTTGCGTTGAGTATGCGACTCTCCTCCTCTTCCATAGCAGCTGCTCTTTCAAGTGCTGAGGTTGCATCATTTCTTTGTTCCGCAGTTCTCTTTCTGCCGATGATAACTCTCTTCCTTTTGCCGAGTGGCATATTCATGCGTTCGTCATCTCCTTCGATGGACCCTCCGTAATCCGAGCCGAGGTCTCCAGTACCTCCTGAGAGATAACTGGAAGCTGGCGAAGTCGTTCTTTGTGAGGGTGTTCCCCTCTCTGATAAGTTCTCTCCCATGCTACGAGATAACAGGCTCCTGCCCGTATCTTTGCTCTTAGCTGTCTTTTTTGACGAACTGGTCTTCGCAGACACATTATCATCTACCCCCCCTGCGCTGCAGGAGGTAGATTGCCCGTCGTTGGATAACGACAAGGGGAACCGGGACGCTACCCTCCCCTGCCGACTACTGGGTGTCCGAACACCCTGTAGCTGTAAGTTTTCTTCTTTCTCATTGTCCATATTCATAGTTGTTGAATTGGTTTGTGTAAGGTGTCCTTCCCTAGACTGGTTGGAGCCCAATCCTTTCGAGTCCAGTCTGCCCGTGTTCCGCAGAAGAAGAGCCCGAGCTGAAAGTATTTTCCAGTGGCCTCTTCTTAACTTCTTCAGGTGATGTCCTCCTGTGTCCAGCGATGTTATCCTGTCCTTCCTTGCGGGGTCCTCTTCTGTGCGCTCTTAGCAGAAAGCAACATGCTTTCTGTGCCCCCTCACCACGACAAGGTGGCGCACCTCGAGGGGGAACCTAACCTAACCTAACCTAACCTAACCTAACCTAACCTAACCTAACCTAACCTAACCTAACCTAACCTAACCTAACCTAACCTAACCTAACCTAACCTAACCTAACCTAACCAACCTAACCAAACCTAACCAACCTAACTAACCTAACCTAACCTAACCTAACCTAACCTAATAACCTAACCTAACCTAACCTAACCTAACCTGTACAGGTTAGGTTAGGATTAGGAGAGAACAAATTAACCAAGTGAACCATTAGAACAAATTAGAACAGAATAAATTAGAACAGGTAGAAACAGAACCAGAACAGAACAGGCCAGAATAGGTTAGAAAGAACAGAACAAAGAAACAGGCCAGGTTAGAATTAGGCCAGAACCAAATTTTAGGTTAGAACCAAATTAGGACACCCAGGATTAGGTTAGGTTAGGTTAGGTTAGGTTAGGTTAGGTTAGGTTAGGTTAGGTTAGGTTAGGTTAGGTTAGGTTAGGTTAGGTTAGGTTAGGTTAGGTTAGGTTAGGTTAGGTTAGGTTAGGTTAGGTTAGGTTAGGTTAGGTTAGGTTAGGTTAGGTTAGGTTAGGTTAGGTTAGGTTAGGTTAGGTTAGGTTAGGTTAGGTTAGGTTAGGTTAGGTTAGGTTAGGTTAGGTTAGGTTAGGTTAGGTTAGGTTAGGTTAGGTTAGGTTAGGTTAGGTTAGGTTAGGTTCCCCCTCGAGGTGCGCCACCTTGTCGTGGTGAGGTTAGGTTAGGTTAGGTTAGGTTAGGTTAGGTTAGGTTAGGTTAGGTTAGGTTAGGTTAGGTTAGGTTAGGTTAGGTTAGGTTAGGTTAGGTTAGGTTGGGTTAGGTTAGGTTAGGTTAGGTTAGGTTAGGTTAGGTTAGGTTAGGTTAGGTTAGGTTAGGTTAGGTTAGGTTAGGTTAGGTTAGGTTAGGTTAGGTTAGGTTAGGTTAGGTTAGGTTAGGTTAGGTTAGGTTAGGTTAGGTTAGGTTAGGTTAGGTTAGGTTAGGTTAGGTTAGGTTAGGTTAGGTTAGGTTAGGTTAGGTTAGGTTAGGTTAGGTTAGGTTGGGTTAGGTTGGGTTAGGTTAGGTTAGGTTAGGTTAGGTTAGGTTAGGTTAGGTTAGGTTAGGTTAGGTTAGGTTAGGTTAGGTTAGGTTAGGTTAGGTTAGGTTAGGTTAGGTTAGGTTAGGTTGGGTTAGGTTAGGTTAGGTTAGGTTAGGTTAGGTTAGGTTAGGTTGGGTTAGGTTAGGTTGGGTTGGTTAGGTTAGGTTAGGTTAGGTTAGGTTAGGTTAGGTTAGGTTAGGTTAGGTTAGGTTAGGTTAGGTTAGGTTAGGTTAGGTTAGGTTAGGTTAGGTTAGGTTAGGTTAGGTTAGGTTAGGTTAGGTTAGGTTAGGTTAGGTTAGGTTAGGTTAGGTTAGGTTAGGTTAGGTTAGGTTAGGTTAGGTTAGGTTGGGTTAGGTTAGGTTAGGTTGGGTTAGGTTAGGTTAGGTTAGGTTAGGTTAGGTTAGGTTAGGTTAGGTTAGGTTGGGTTAGGTTAGGTTAGGTTAGGTTAGGTTAGGTTAGGTTAGGTTAGGTTAGGTTAGGTTAGGTTAGGTTAGGTTAGGTTAGGTTAGGTTAGGTTAGGTTAGGTTAGGTTCCCCCTCGAGGTGCGCCACCTTGTCGTGGTGAGGGGGCACAGAAAGCATGTTGCTTTCTGCTAAGAGCGCACAGAAGAGGACCCCGCAAGGAAGGACAGGATAACATCGCTGGACACAGGAGGACATCACCTGAAGAAATTAAGAAGAGGCCACTGGAAAATATTTGCAGCTCGGGCTCTTCTTCTGCAGGTACAGGTAGACTGGACTCGAAAGGATTGGGCTCCAACCAGTCTAGGGAAGGACACCTTACACAAACCAATTCAACAACTATGAATATGGACAATGAGAAAGAAGAAAACTTACAGCTACAGGGTGTTCGGACACCCAGTAGTCGGCAGGGGAGGGTAGCGTCCCGGCTCCCCCTTGTCGTTATCCAACGACGGGCAATCTACCTCCTGCAGCGCAGGGGGGGTAGATGATAATGTGTCTGCGAAGACCAGTTCGTCAAAGAAGACAGCTAAGAGCAAAGATACGGGCAGGAGCCTGTTATCTCGTAGCATGGGAGAGAACTTATCAGAGAGGGGAACACCCTCACAAAGAACGACCTCGCCAGCTTCCAGCTATCTCTCAGGAGGTACTGGAGACCTCGGCTCGGATTACGGAGGGTCCATCGAAGGAGATGACGAACGCATGAATATGCCACTCGGCAAAAGGAAGAGAGTTATCATCGGCAGAAAGAGAACTGCGGAACAAAGAAATGATGCAACCTCAGCACTTGAAAGAGCAGCTGCTATGGAAGAGGAGGAGAGTCGCATACTCAATGCAAATCACCCCATCTCAGCACGTTCGCAACAAAGAGCAGATAAGCTCGAAGAAGATTTCCTGGACGATAATCGGAATGCACCATCTCGGGACCTTGCCAGCACAGTCCTACGGGACATGGCAGTGGTACTTCGAGTTTCCGGGGTTTCCAAAGGTCTTAAGGGCGAATACTCTAAGGCCCTGAGAGAAATCGCATGCAGAACACGAGCAAATGTCACCACTATGCTGACAAGACTTAACACGGACGGTTCGACAGGACAAGAGACCATGAGTCTCCTTAATGAATTGCACAAGGCACAAGAAGAAATAAAAAACCTTAAACAAGAAGTAAATACTTTGCGGGAGACAATCGCACAGATCTCACCTACGCAGCCTCCTCAATCCAAAAAGAGGCGGGAAGACCCTATACCATATAAGACTACCACAGGTCCAATTTCCGGTACCTCTAAAGTGGTAACCAGCGAGGTAGTTTCTACTAAAACAACTTTTAAAAAACCAACGAACAAAGCAGGTGGCACTTTACGATACAATGAAGACAGGGAAGCTAGTGAGATTTCCACCAACGCAATCTCATCTGTTCATTTTAAATATTTAGATGAACTCTTCCATTCGTGGTGCACAGGAAAATCCAGTGGGGAGCCACGAACCAGGAATCAGCCTAGATCAAGCCAGGCAACTACAGGTACGGACAAAGAAAGCTCTAAGAGCAAACCGGTGACAGCATCAGAACACCCTAGATCGGCAACTGCTATAGCAGGCACAAGCAAGGAAAGCCCTGGCGTGGAGACATGGGCAACAGTAGCTGGAAGAAAAACAAAAAACAGTAATAAGACAGTCGGACAAGGAAGTAGGACAACGAGTGGCAAGAAAGCACCGGAGCAGCCTAAACCCAAGACGACCAAGCGCAAAACACCTAATTCGGCGGCCGTATCGATCACTTGCGAAAATGGTCAATACCAGGAGATCCTGAAAATGGCCAAAGACAGGATAGACTTAAAGAAACTTGGAATCGATAGCCTGCGACCCAAGAGAGGTATTACAGGCTCCATCATTTATGAGATCAAGGGAGACAATCATAACGAGAAGGCAAAAGTTCTTGCAAAAGAACTTTCTACGGCACTTGCATGTGTGCAACAGGTTAGGATAGCGTGTCCACAGAAAACCGCGGATATACGAATCAGGGATCTGGATGATTATACACGTAAGGATGATGTCATTAATGCAGTACTTACAAGTTTTGAAACTTGCAGGCAGGAGGACCTTAAATTAGGTGAAATTAGGAGATCATACAACGGACTTTACACGACAGTACTTAAGTGCCCGGTAGCCGTTGCTAACCAACTAATCGAGAAGAAGAGAATACAAATAGGATGGGTCTCCGCAAGAATAGAAGCTCTACCTGCAAGACCATTACAATGTTTCCGGTGTCTACAAAAGGGACATGTCCGTGAAAACTGTAACAGTCCTATAGACCGTTCAAACAGTTGCTTCAGATGTGGGGAAACTAACCACACTGCAGTAACCTGTAAGAACCTACCTAAATGTCTGATTTGTGAAGAACTGAAGAAACCATTCAGGCACAAAATGGGAGGACCAGCATGTAATGCCAAGACAAATAGAAGACAACCTCGAACACAACCAGCTTCGAATACTAATAGACAAGACGATGGAAATCCACCACAGCTCTCCAAGGAAGTGATGGAAGTAGAAACACAGGAGGTACCGGAAGCACCAAAACTTGCACCAGAGATTAGTGGCCAGGAGGAGGCCATGCACACGGAATAGGAACTTAATGGCTAGTACAACTTTAATTCAAATTAACACTAACCATGCGAGGAGAGCGCAAGACCTACTGCTCCACACACTCGCTGAGTGTGGCGGGGGGATTGCGCTCATTTCGGAGCCTTTCAATATACCGGATAAGCATCCAAACTGGATGAGTGACCCAGCGGGGAGCGTGGCTATTTTCTGGCTGGGCAATGATAATGCATGTAACCCTATCACAAGCGGAACAGGATGGACTGCAGCTAAATGGAGAAATATAATCGTGATGGCCACATATTTGCCACCATCAATAAACCTTGAGGACATGGAGACATCTCTGGAAGAAATAAGCGACTTTATTAAGCGTACACCGGCTACCCCCATTCTCCTTGGAGGACTTTAACGCCAAGTCCCGGAATGGGGATGTAAGTTTTGGGACCAAAAGGGTCGTCTCCTCGCGGACTGGGCCTCTGGCTTAGGACTCCTTCTGGTAAACCGGGGAGATGTTAACACCTGTGTGGCCTGGAGAGGAGAATCCACTGTGGACATCACATGGGCCAATTACAGTGCTGTCAAGCATGTTTGTAACTGGAGAGTCTGGGAGGAATTAGAAACCCTGTCGGACCACAGATATGTGGGAATGATCATCTCGACAAGCGGAAATCGTACTACGGACGCAAGGAAAAACAGTGACCAAAAGAAGTGGGCACTACGGAAATTAAATATGGATTTACTCATGACGGCCCTGGAGTCTGCAACATGGCCCGAAGATATCCCTGCGGATGAACCTGAGGACGAAGCTAAAAAACTAACTCGTATATTAACGGATGCGTGTAATATGGCAATGCCATTATGTTCAAACACAAGGGTGAAAGGAGCATATTGGTGGAACGAGAGCATTGCCTCGCTTAGGAAACAGGCAGTGATCAAGCAACGTGCCTTTACAAGGTGCCGTAGAAGGCGCAGAAGTACACAAGAGGAAGTGGACCAAGCATATGAAGACTATCGGGAGGCCAGAAGAAACCTTAGAATTGCAATCACAGCAGCTAAGACAGCAGCGTGGGCTGAGTTAATGGAAACCATTGACTCAGACCCGTGGGGCCGTCCCTATAAAATAATTAGCGGACAATATAGAAGAAGAGGACCACCGGCTACGGAAATGCTGGAATCACAGCAGATCACGGAAATTGTAACCACACTTTTCCCAAGGGACACCTCGCAAGCAGTAATACCTACACCCCTGGAGGATATTGACTCTGGAGAGGAAGAAGAACAAGAGGACCCTACTGTCACGGAAGAGGAAATCACGAGGGCAATCAAAGGAATCAAGGCCAACAAGGCCCCAGGTCCGGACAATGTTCCAGGGAAAATAATTACCCTGGCGGCAGACATACTCCTCCCTAGGCTTTGTCGGGTATTCACCAGGTTACTAAGGGAAGGAGTGTTTCCCAGAGAGTGGAAAAGAGCCTCACTGGTGCTAATACCAAAACCAGGGAAGCCACTGGACAACGCCTCGTCTTTTAGACCTATCTGTCTTATTGATGAATTGGGAAAACTCATGGAGAGAATTATCAACTGTAGACTCACGGAGGGGGTCGAATCAACTGGAAGAGGACTGAGTGTTAACCAATTCGGATTTAGAAAAGGACACTCAACGATAGATGCAATTCAGGCGGTCAAGAAATACGTGCATAAAAGCAATGAGAAGGGAGAAACTGTATTGGCCACATCTCTGGACATTGCCAATGCGTTCAACACCATTCCCTGGCCGGTGATTATGGGTGCTTTGCGAAAATTACGATTACCAAGATACCTAGTTAATATCTTACAGGACTACTTACAGCTAAGAACACTTACTTACAATAACAGAGACGGATTTCTCGTCACGGAAACGGTCGAGCGCGGTGTTCCCCAGGGATCGGTACTTGGACCAACCCTGTGGATTCTGACATACGACGCGGTATTACAGGCACCTATACCTAGTGGCTGTAACACTATATGCTATGCGGACGACACGCTGGTGCTCTCCACGGGACTCTCCTGGAGAGAGGCAGTAGTCAAATCTGAACTAGCAGTACATATTGTCGTTGAGACAATTAAAAGCCTCGGTTTAACCGTCGCAACGTCTAAAACGGAGGCTGTCTTCTTCCACAATTACACGTGCAAGGCTCCTCAACACATGTTACTAGTCGGCAACACACCTGTGCAAACTTCCCCCTATATAAAATATTTGGGGTTGACTTTAGATGAAAACTGGACCTTTGGCACGCACTTCCAGTCAGTTGTGCCAAAGGCGGTTAAAGCTGCAATTTCTCTCGGACATCTCATGCCAAACATAGGTGGTCCGGTGTGGAAGGCAAGAAAGTTGTACGCCACTGCAGTTCGCAGTATAATTCTATACGGGGCTCCTGTGTGGGCTGACGAGCTTCAACACAATCGGCTGGCATTAGCAGAAATACGACGCTTCGAACGAAGACTGGCGGTTAGAGTAGCACGACTTTATCGAACTACAGCAACAGATGCGGCGTGTATACTTGCTGGTTTACCTCCCCTACACTTAGAGGCGGTGTCCCTGGCACGTAGATATAACTTCAAGAAGCGGATTGAAAATCAACATCGAGTTCTCACTAACGAAATTAGTGTACAACTTCGAAAAGAAGAGAATCAAAAGATACTGGCGGACTGGAAAAAGGAATTATACAAATTAACTAACATAAGTTCAGGACATAGAGTAATTATGGCATTACGAGATCTACTACCAGAATGGCAAGCAGAGCTGGAGGAACACGGTACATTGGATTACCGCACGGCACAAATTATTACCGGCCATGGTGTATTTGGGGACTTCCTACACCGAATAGGAAAGGAAGGAAGTGCTAAGTGCTGGGAGTGCGGTGCATCAAAGGATGGTGCTGACCACACTCTTTACGAATGCTCTGCGTTTACAACACAGCGAGACTTATTAATACAACTTATAGGTCCACATGTAAACTTGCACTCTATCATGTCTGCAATACTAACAGACCCCTCGGTCAAAAGTACCTTTTGCACGTTCTGTCAAGAAGTTATCTCTATCAAAGAGAAAAACGAGACAGAACGAAGACGAGAAATCCTCACAAGACGGACAAGGCGTAGAAGACGACCACCAGCGCATCTACGACGGGATTAGATTTCTAATCACAAGCAGAAATCATCATTATGATACTTTGACAAACAGTTCTTTTAAGAACTTAGAGGACTTTGTTTCCTGATGAGGGTCTCACGGGGATCTCCAATAGCTCCCCTTGTGGGTGAGGAGATCTCTGCCGGGCTTTTCATTGGGATTCATTTACCTCACGGTGTTCTATTACGCCTGATGAGCTTGGGCAGAACAATGAAACGTGAGAAATGCGGAATAATAACTCTTGTTACCAAGAAGGGAGACAATAAACCCAGAGGTGAAAATGATATGCGAAAGTCACGCGGCACTGTCATGATATGTCGCCTCCCGTGCCGTGACTTATCTCTCGCAGAGAAGAATAGCGTGTGGTTTTTTAGTCGGTATTAGGCAGCTCAATTACATCTGTAGCATAAGACCGGAGTCCGACATATCCCCCAACTCAAGGGAATCCGTAAAAGGATTTTCCACACGTAAATCAAAAAAAAAAAAAAAAAAAAGGTTAGGTTAGGTTAGGTTAGGTTAGGTTAGGTTAGGTTAGGTTAGGTTAGGTTAGGTTAGGTTAGGTTAGGTTAGGTTAGGTTAGGTTAGGTTAGGTTAGGTTGACTCTCAGAAGGGCACCGGCCCACGCGCCAACCCCACCTCCTCGTGGTGAGAGTCGGTAACTCCGGGTACTCCCCCGGAGGCTGACGGGGCTCTGGCTTCGGGCGAAGTCCACACACCGGTGTGGAACTTCGGGCGGCGGATCGGAGGCAGTAGTAGGTTATAAGTCGTGGCGGAGGTAACGGCAAAGTACTCTTCGGAGTATGGCCGGGGGCTTTTAGTCCTTAAAGCCGAAGCACGACTTGGCCGAAACTGTCTCTGCTGAAACTGCCACGCGGCGCTTAGAGCGCTGGCGAGGGAGCTTCACTTCCTTGCATCGGGTGGACTGGTGGCGGAGGGACTTGTAGCTGCATGCAGCTGTAAGTCCCAAAGCTATAAGTCTATACCCGTGACATTTTACCCCTCGGGGTAAATTGTCTTCGGGCACGGGTCGGCTGGGAGCTTCGGCGCCCTGGCAGCGTGACGGCTTCTGGCTCGGCCCTGTCCGCTTAGGTAGCTTGGCTCCCGTTTGCAGGGAGCCTCGGGTAGGCGTAGGCATGACTCGGGAATCCCGGGTGCACCGAGTCAGCCATCGGGCGTTAGTTCTTCGGGTAGGAGGTTCCGCCACATGAGCCACGGCCATAGAGCGGAGCCAGAGGGGGGTTCGAGTCTGCCCCTCGATAATCCGCAGACTTCGCGTCGCGTTCGGGTTCGTGTACTTATTCGCCTAGTGCCCAGTGGCCAGAGCGAATTCAGGGAGTCGTGCCTGCTCCCTAAATCGCAGGCATCGTTTCTCGCGAGCGGAACACTGGCCGAAGGCCTTTGGCCCGAGGACTAAGACCGCTACAGGGGTCCCATCCTCACCCTGGATAAATAACGGAGGATGGCTAGGGATTAGTTTACCCTTTGCATGAAAGGGGTCCGGGTAGGAGGACGCATTAATGTCGCGCGGCGCCGGGCGGCCCCTTCGGGGGAGTTAGGCTGGCAATGCGAGGCATCGAACCGTCCACTGTAGGGGTTATGTCTGCCCCTCAATAATTCCGCAGACATAGACTTCGGGTAGGGTGCATGTGATCTGACGGTCCGAGGACCTGAAGGTCACATGTGCAAACTGGGGTTCGCCTTCCCCACGTATAAAAACACGGAGGCGGGACACGGGAAGGAGACGGTTCATGGCCGACTGTGATACGCCGCTTTGCGGGGGCATAAGTTCGGACATGAAACGTCGAACAGAGGTCCACTTACCCTCTGTATAATAAATCGGAAGTGGGCGGGCCGGGGGTGGTTCGCACTTGGCGAAGCATCTCCGGGAATGGCGTGGCCATCAGTCCGGGGCGCGGTGTCCGTGATCGTCGGGATTCAGCGATGTGGGTATCCCCTGGGGTCTCCCCCTCTCGCGCCCCCGAACGCACGCGGAGGGTGTCAGGCTCGTAAGGTTGGGCGGTTTACCGTTCCCTTCTGAAAAGAGCCGTGGCGAGAGTGGATACCGCGCCTTGGACTCTTGGTGTCCGTCTAGTGAGGGTCCACCTCCCCTCACTATAATCAATTCGGAGGCCGGTTATTAGTGGCCCGGCGCAGTTGGGGGGGGCACGGGATGTAGAGCCGCTGTAGTCTGGTGGCAACGAGTGTCTGGGTGCTTGCACCCAACCTCAATTTGCTCCCGTTTGCAGGGAGCCTCGGGTAGGCGTAGGCATGACTCGGGAATCCCGGGTGCACCGAGTCAGCCATCGGGCGTTAGTTCTTCGGGTAGGAGGTTCCGCCACATGAGCCACGGCCATAGAGCGGAGCCAGAGGGGTTCGAGTCTGCCCTCGATAATCCGCAGACTTCGCGTCGCGTTCGGGTTCGTGTACTTATTCGCCTAGTGCCCAGTGGCCAGAGCGAATTCAGGAGTCGTGCCTGCTCCTAAATCGCAGGCATCGTTTCTCGCGAGCGGAACACTGGCCGAAGGCCTTTGGCCCGAGGACTAAGACCGCTACAGGGGTCCCATCCTCACCCTGGATAAATAACGGAGGATGGCTAGGGATTAGTTTACCCTTTGCATGAAAGGGGTCCGGGTAGGAGGACGCATTAATGTCGCGCGGCGCCGGGCGGCCTTCGGGGAGTTAGGCTGGCAATGCGAGGCATCGAACCGTCCACTGTAGGGGTTATGTCTGCCCCTCAATAATTCCGCAGACATAGACTTCGGGTAGGGTGCATGTGATCTGACGGTCCGAGGACCTGAAGGTCACATGTGCAAACTGGGGTTCGCCTTCCCCCACGTATAAAAACACGGAGGCGGGACACGGGAAGGAGACGGTTCATGGCCGACTGTGATACGCCGCTTTGCGGGGGCATAAGTTCGGACATGAAACGTCGAACAGAGGTCCACTTACCCTCTGTATAATAAATCGGAAGTGGGCGGGCCGGGGGTGGTTCGCACTTGGCGAAGCATCTCCGGGAATGGCGTGGCCATCAGTCCGGGGCGCGGTGTCCGTGATCGTCGGGATTCAGCGATGTGGGTATCCCCTGGGGTCTCCCCCTCTCGCGCCCCCGAACGCACGCGGAGGGTGTCAGGCTCGTAAGGTTGGGCGGTTTACCGTTCCCTTCTGAAAAGAGCCGTGGCGAGAGTGGATACCGCGCCTTGGACTCTTGGTGTCCGTCTAGTGAGGGTCCACCTCCCCTCACTATAATCAATTCGGAGGCCGGTTATTAGTGGCCCGGCGCAGTTGGGGGGGGCACGGGATGTAGAGCCGCTGTAGTATGGTGGCAACGAGTGTCTGGGTGCTTGCACCCAACCTCAATCCCTCTCGTTGTGCGCCACCTTGTCGTGGTGAGAGGGCTTAAGGGGTCGAACCAACGATCCGCTGGGGCAGTACCTGGGACTTAGTCCCGGGGAGGGCCCGGCGGGGAGGTTCGGTCCTACTAAGAGCGCACAGTACCTCCCTGGCATTGCACTTCGAGTACAGCATGTACTCGAGCCGTGGGAGGTACAAACCTTCAGGGGCCGCGGTGAACAGTCCTTCTCAGGGCTGGGATCCGCGGTACGGGACTTGGCGTTCCCGGAGGTGTTCCCTGAGCCCGGCGACCACTTCGCCGAGAGGGTGGGTATTATTCCCCCCAAGGTGGTAAGGGATGGCGACCCGGAATTCAAACGCCCGGCCCGCCGGGGTCGTTAGGGGATGGTCTAAGACCTCCCTCCGGCAAGGTGTGGGGAACGGGGGGTTATGGGGGAGGTTTTGGGGGTTTAGGGGTTTTTGTTTTGTTTATTATGTTTATTTTGTTTTTGTATTTTTGTTTATCTCTTATTCCTTCCTTTTCTTCCTTCCTTCCTTCCTGTTCCTGTGCTCTTCGGAGCTGTGTGGGCGGGCGTGGGGCCGCTCGGACATATTCCGAGGCGGGGCCCACGCGCCGCGAGTTTAAGGAGTCGGCCAGGCCGGGGTCGTCAGGGATGGCACCCAACCGGCCTAGGGGAAGGAAAACCCTACACAAACCATTTTTTCATGAAAACTATGGAAATGGAGTCAGATAAAGAGAAGGACTTACAGTTCCAGAGTGACCGGACACTCAGGAGCCGGCGAGGAGAGGGTACTGTCCCGGCCCTCTCCCCGTCGTTATCATACGACGGGCCGCCCACCGCCTGCTCCGCAGGGGCGGTGGAGGAACATACGCCTGCGAAGATAGAGGAGAAGGAACGCCAGCTACCACGGATCATATCCAATGAGCTGGTCAAGCCCAAGTCGCGCCGTCCTGGACCGAAATGCGCAAAGGCAAAGAAGAAGGCGAATAATTTTGCTTACATTCGCCCGAGTGCAGGCTCGCCGCCTCCTCTGGAGGGTCAGGCTACAAGTTTAGCGGAGTCGGTGTCCAGACCAGGCTCTCCGGTGTCCATCTCAGGTTCAGTATGCGACACTGAGATTTTAGATAGCCTGGAAGAGGAATCGGGAGATAGCGAGGTTTCGATCCGCACGACTGCTTCCGGAAGCGCAAAGAGATATAGGAGACCTTGCACTCCTACATCTAAATATGGTCGCAGAGAGGCAGATCCAATTGACTTGTCCTCTGGTGTGGAGGAAGAAGATTTTTCCTCCATTCGGAAAAGAGGACGTCCTGTGGTCACAGGTGAAGGCATCGAGATACAGGCTATTCGGGCCAAGAAAAAGGTGCTTCAGAAGCTCAACGAGGAAATCCGCACAGCCAAGGAGATCCTCGAAAGCGCTTATGATCCAGCGGACTTTAAGTCCAAGAAGAGAACAGCCATGGCACAGCGACTAGAGGAAGAAATGGCAAATCTTCCTCCAAGAGACATCGTTGCTCAAGTGCTTCAGGCTGCGCAGCAGGCAGATAATGTGGCTGCAAAATCCACAAACCTTAACGGAAGGTTTGTAAGGATCCTGAGAGAGGCGGCGCTTAAAATCCAAGTCGGCACAGATGCGCTAGTGTGTAGGCAGCCCGCCGATAGTATAAATAGCAAGGACTCTTCTGAAAGTCAAGAAGAGATTCAAAGACTTAGAGCAGAAGTCTCAGCGTTAAGAAACGAACTTCAAACGCTGAGACAACAAACAAAAACGGGACAGGAGCCTCCTGTAGTTCAACAAAACATGGAGGTTGAAATGATGGACAACGGAGAGAGTATAACCTCTCTGGTTTGTCCCTCTCCGCTCCCTCAAAGGGAGAAATGGCCACCCGTCATTAGGCCAGCGTTGAGAGGAGAGCGCCTTATACTAGAGGACGGAAAAGAGAGTGTAGAGGTGAAAAAAATTGCCACACCAACTGCGACCTCGACAAAGGACATTGAGTCTAAATGGGAAAGGAAATTTTCCTCCTTTGCCGAGGAAATGAGGAAAGAAATGAGGCGTGTTTTGTCAGCGGTCACACAGCAAGTCGTCTCCAAAGACACTGCCACCGGGGCCCGTAAAAGCGGTCTCGCAGATGCCACAAAAAGAACTGCGGGAGACCGCCCGGTTCCCGGTGATTGTGTCAAAGAAGACAAAGGGAAGAAAAAGAAGAAGAATAAAGTTTCTCCTCTCCCTTCTTCTTTCACACTCCCTGTTAATAGGGGTCCCAGCAAAAAGACTGGACCCTCTGTTTTGAGTACGTCGAAATCGGCGACCGAGTCTTTGGTCATTCAGCGGCCAGAGGAACAAAAATGGTCGCAGGTGATTGGACGTAAAGCGTCCAAAAAGCAGAAGGCCCAGAACTCGTCAGTCACGGTTCCGAATTCCAAAGGAGCCAAGGGTCAAGGCGAGCAAGGTAAAGGGAGAACGGCTGGAACACAAAAATCCTTCTCCTCTCGCAAAGACGGCATTAAAAATGCCAAGGAAAAGAAAAAGTCCCGTAGAAGGACTCCTAGGACTGCGGCAATCGTCCTTAACTGTCCTCCTGACAAGCTGTCTAGTGTCATGGGAACGGTAAGGACGAAAATTAAGCTAACTGATGTCGGCATAAATGACAAAGTTAGAATGAGAAGTACTATCTCTGGGGCCCTCTTGATTGAGGTGTCTGGAGAGAATAAAGAGGTCAATGCTGATGCGTTGGCTTCTAGAATGAGGGAAGTTTTAAAGGACGACCCAGATGTTAGCCTCAGCCGGCCAAATAAAATGGCTGAGATACGGGTCCGCGACCTCGAGCCATCTATTACAAGCATGGAGGTCGCGGAGGTCGTGGCCCAAAAAGGAGGCTGTGAGCTGCGCAATGTTACACCCGGAAGTATTCGCAGGTTTCCGGGTGGCCAAGGGAGTCTATGGCTTAGACTCCCATTGGCAGCAGCGAAAAAAGCGGCAGAGGGGGGGAGCCTCAATGTTGGGTGGACTCGAGTCCGGGTCTCACTTTTGGAGGCTCGCCCCCTGAGGTGCTATAAGTGCCTCGAAAAAGGCCATGTGGCGGAGAAGTGCCCCAGCCCCGCAAATAGAACGGGCAGATGCTACCGATGCGGGGTCTCGGGGCATATAGCAAAAGAATGCTCGGCTCCTCCCAAGTGTCCCGTCTGCACGGACTTGGGTAGAAAAGCCGGGCACGTTCTGGGTGGTGCGCAATGCACCACTCAGATTAAGAAAGGAAAGAGAGAAGTAGCCGGGGGTGCTCAAACAACACCCCCGACTGTAGTAGCCTCTGTCCTTGTCAGGACAGAGGAAATGGAGGTTGAACCGGCGGAGGGAGCGGGGCCTAACTGTTAAGTAATGCCTCTCTCTCTTCTGCAAGCAAATTTATGTCACGCCCGCGGGGCGCAGGATCTTTTTCTTCACACCCTCGCGGAGCGTGACATCCAAGTTGGAGTTGCCGCCGAGCCCTACAGAATCCCCGAGAAGCATCCTTGCTGGACCGGGGACACCTTGGGCTCGGTGGCAATTACATGGAGATGGAGACACGGACAGCCGACTTGTGCACCCCTCGAACGCGGCGAACGTTTCGTCGCCGTCCGCTGGGGTGCAATTGCGGTGATAGGAGTTTACCTGCCACCATCGGGCACCCTAGCGGACTTCGAGGGGTGGCTAGAAGTTATCGGTGAATGTGTGAAGGGTCTTCGTCCCCTGCCGGTTTTGGTTGCCGGGGACTTTAACGCGTGGTCCCGGACATGGGGATCCGCGTGTACCCGGGCCCGTGGTGAGGCCCTCGAAGAGTGGGCGGCGACATTAAACCTCACCCTTGTTAACAGAGGGGGAGTGGCCACGTGTACCCGGCCGCAGGGGGAATCGGTCATAGACTTGACCTGGGCATCCCCCGCGGCCGCTAGAATGATCAAGGGATGGAGAGTGGAGGAGGACCTCGAGCATTTATCAGATCATCGTTATATTACGATGGAGCTTGAGGCCTCTTCTCCACCCATCCGTGGCCGTCGCCGCCCGGAGAAGAGATGGGCGCTCCGGCAGCTAGACCGGCAAAAGTTTGAGGCCTCGATCACCGTCTCTCTTTGGTGCAGAGATAGCGGGATCGGGGTCTCCGAGGTACGGGACGAAGACCCGGTAAGTGAGGCAGAGTGGTTGGTTGGGGCAGTCACAGACGCATGTAACGCGTCTATGCCCCAAGTCAGCCACAATATTCGTCGGGCCGCCTATTGGTGGTCCGAAGAAATAGCCCAGCTGCGGCGCGAGCTTGTGCGCTGCAGAAGGGATGTGACCCGTAGTCGGGACAATATCGGCCGGCGGGAAAGAAAAATGGAGGCCTTTAGACAGGCGAGAGAAGCCTTAAAAAAGGCTATCCGGGCAGCTAAGGCCAAGGCATGGGGCGAGCTCATCCAGGCTCTCGACGAAGATCCTTGGGGGCGCGCATATAAAATAGTCTCTAAGAGACTGAGGCCAAGCGCGCCCCCCATCACAGAAGTTCTAGATAAGGGCTTCGTCGAGGAAGTTGTTGACACTCTCTTTCCCGCTGACATCCGCGGGGAAGATGAGGAGTTTCCCGACGTCCATATAGACGAGGAATGGTCCTCAGACTTGGACGTCGGAGAGGATGAGTTCGCCAAGATTATAAAACGGAGTTGCCGGGGCAGTACAGCCCCCGGCCCAGATGGCCTCCGGAAAAAGTTTTGGGCCTTGGCTGTTCCGGAACTCGGAAGTCTCATGCGAGACATGTTCTCCGCCTGTCTCCGGCGGGGTGTCTTCCCTCCTTTCTGGAAGGAAGCTAAGTTAATTCTCCTTCGAAAGGAGGGAAAGGACGAGAAGTCCCCGTCGGCCTACCGGCCGATTTGTCTACTGGACGAGGCGGGAAAAATCTACGAGCGTGTAATTGTAAATCGCCTCGTCCAGCATTTGTCCCGACAGGGCCCCGATCTCAATGGGGCCCAATACGGATTTAGAGAAGGTCTGTCCACGGTGGACGCTATTCTGTGTGTACAGACCTTCACAGAAGAATTACGGCCCAGGGCGGGGAGTGATAGCAATATCGATAGACATATCGAACGCATTTAACTCCCTTCCCTGGGACCGTATTAAAGACTCGCTCCGACACCACCGGGTACCACATTATTTGGTGCGTGTCGTGAGCGAATATTTGAGTGATAGGTGGATCTCGTACACGAATAGTACGGGGTCCACCTGTAAGAGAAAGTTGTGCCGCGGCGTGCCCCAAGGGTCTGTTCTAGGTCCACTCTTGTGGAATTTGGGGTACGACGCGGTACTTACAGCACTTCCCCGGCTGTCGTCTAGTATGTTACGCTGACGACACTCTAATATTAGCCGGGGGGAGGACATTTGAGGAGGCTAGCAGGCGCGGCGAAGTAGCTGTGCAGGCTGTCATTGAAGCCATTGGGCGAGCAGGTTTGAAGGTGTCGGTGGGGAAGACCGAAGTACTCTTCTTTCGTAGAAAGAAGTCCACCCCACCGCCGCAAGGCGCCGTAATAGAGGTGAGTGGGTGTTCCGTCCCGGTCAAGTCTGAGATAAAGTATCTCGGCTTGATCCTGGACGGACACTGGAGTTTCGAGGGTCACGTCAACGAGGTCGCTCGTCGAGTTAGGGAGAAGGCAAGTTCGTTACGAGGACTTCTCCCGAATCTCGGCGGGCCAGGCGGCGGTGCCAGACGATTGTATGTCAACACCGTGCGGGCTATTGCGTTATACGCAGCCCCGGTGTGGGCAGACGCCCTGGCGGCTAGTAGAAAGAGCCGGGTTAAATTAGAGTCGGCTTTCCACCCGGTGGCCGTCGGGGCGGCGCGCGCGTACCGCACGGTGTCGCGAGCCGCCGCCGCGGTGTTAGCGGGAATGATACCCGCGGACCTCTTGGCCCTCGAATACTCGAGGACTTTCCGGCGCCTGCGGGCCATCCGGGAAAATAGGGGGGTTGTTATTCCGGCCGCTCGCAGTCGTGTCAGGCTTGAACATAGGGCAGACACGATTGTGCAGTGGAGCCGAAGGTTACACGAGGAAACCCCCTGGGGATGGCGCACCATAGCAGCTATACAACCGGTGCTCGCCCAGTGGCTTGACATGTGGGTGCTGGGCGGTGGTCCGTCCTTCCGGGTGACGCAGGTCCTCTCGGGGCATGGTTGCTTCGGGAGGTACCTGTGTCAGATCGGAAGAGAAGTTGACGAGAGCTGTCATCATTGTGACGCTCTCGTGGACACCGCCCAGCATACGTTGGAGGTGTGCCCTGCATGGGCTGTAGAGCGGGAGGAGTTGGTCCGGATGATAGGTCCGGACTTAACTCTCCCGCATGTAATGGAGTCCGCAGTGGCGGATTTGGAAGGTTGGAGGGCCCTCTCCTTATTCTGTGACAAAGTCATGGCAGAAAAGGAGAGGGCGGAGAGGGAGAGACAGGGGCAGCCGAGTGGGCCGTCTCTGTCACAACAACCCCCGACCGCCGGTAGCGGCGGGGGTCCACCGGCTCCGCCACCTCCTCCCCCAGCCGGGGGGGAGAGGGAGAGGGCGGCTTCGTAGACGTCGACCGGACGTTGGGGGGCGAAGTAACTCGCCTTCCACGTCTGGAGTTTGTGACTCGCTCTCTCAGGGCGGAGTCAGAAGAAGTTTGCGGCTGGCACTTATACCAGAGAGTGGCGGCGTGTGTCGGGTTGGGGGCCGGGGACGGGCGCAAGCCTCCCCCCCTCTTCCCGTCATGTGCCAAGCCACTTATACGCGTGGGAGTTCGCCTGTGGACTCTCATGCTCCAGCATGACGCTCCCGGGAGGGAGACGTCCTGTTAGCTGCACCACGGAAATAATTCTTTCGTGGCGGCGGCCTTTGACGCCTCTCTCCCGAGGAGCAGGTAAAGGCGGCACGGACAAAATGGCTGGGGGCCATGTCCGTTGCCGCCTACTTTGAAGTACACAATCGAAGGGCAAACATTAATTCCCTTCGATTTAAAAATAACCGGCCCGCAGCAAATAGCGGGCCCTGCCGCCCTTAGATCTATGGGCGGCAGCGCGGGACCCACCCAAGTCATCGGGTGGGTCGGTGCCGAGAAGTTGAGAAGTTATACGTCCGTGTTCCTCAACTTCCCCATCAGTCACGGCACCATATGCGGGCCAAAGTGGGGGTTTAGTCGGTAGTGGGCAGCCTCGCGGCATAAGACCTGAGCCCGACATACCTCTCCCTCCCCAGGGAGAGGGTATGCGTAAAGGCATTCCCCACTATAAAAAAAAAAAAAAAAAAAAGGGTTAGGTTAGGTTAGGTTGAGTTAGGTTAGGTTAGGTTAGGTTAGGTTAGGTTAGGTTAGGTTAGGTTTAGGTTAGGTTAGGTTAGGTTAGGTTAGGTT